>NW_027275217.1:0-64863 GCF_030028105.1 Mobula birostris
TTCAGGCATGTAATTCAGGGCATGAGTTTCTGGGCCGATGATTCAGGGCATGAGTTTTAGGGCATGTGATTCAGGGCAGAGTTTCAGTGCATGAGTTTCAGGGGCAGGAGTTTCAGGGTATGTGATTTAGGGCATGAGTTTCAGGGCATGAGATTCAGGGCTTGAGTTTCAGGGCATGAGGTTCAGGGCATGAGTTTCAGGGCATGAGATCTGGGCTTGAGTTTCAGTGCAGGAAACTTGAGGCATGAAGATTCAGTGCACGAGTTTCAGAGCATGAGATTCAGGGCATGAGATTCAGGTCATGATTTTCAAGGCAGGAGATTCAGGGCAGGTGTTTCAGTGCAGGAGTTTCAGGACATGAGATTCAGGGCATGAGTTTCAGTGCAGTAACTTGAGGTCATGAGATTCAGTGCACGAGATTCAGAGCGTGAGATTCAGGGCATGAGATTCAGGGCATGAGTTTCAGGGCATGAAATTCAGGGCAGGTGTTTCAGTGCAGGAGTTTCAGGGCATGAGATTCAGGACATGAGATTCAGGGCATGAGTTTTAGGACAGGAGATTCAGGCATGAGTTTCAGGGCATGAGTTTCAGGGTATGAGTTTCAGGGCAGGAGTTTCAGGGCATGTAATTCAGGGCGTGAGTTTCAGGATATGAGATTCATGGCATGAGTTTCAGTGCAGGAGTTTCAGGGCATGAGATCAGGGCATGAGTTTCAGGGCATGAGATTCAGGGCTTGAGATTCAGGGCATGAGTTTCAGAGCATGAGATTCAGGGCATGAGATTCAGGGCATGATTTTCAGGGCAGGAGATTCAGGGCAGGTGTTTCAGTGGCAGGGAGTTTCAGGGCATGAGATTCAGGGCATGAGATTCAGGGCATGAGATTCAGGCTTCATTTTCAGGGCAGGAGATTCAGGGCAGGTGATTTCAGTGCAGGAGTTTCAGGGCACGAGATTCAGGGCATGAGATTCAGGGCATGAGTTTCAGGACATGAGTTTCAGGGCATGAGTTTCAGGGCAGGAGTTTCAGGGCATGTGATTCAAGGCGTGAATTTCAGGATATGAGAATTCATGGCATGAGTTTCAGTGCAGGTGTTTCAGGGCATGAGATTCAGGGCATGAGTTTCAGTGCATGAGTTTGAGGGCAGGAGTTTCAAGGGCATGAGATTCAGGGCATGAGTTTCAGTGCATGAGTTTGAGGGCAGGAGTTTCAGGTCATGATTTTCAGGGCATGAGTTTCAGGGCATGAGATTCAGGGCAGGTATTTCAGGGCATGTAATTCAGGGCATGAGTTTTCTGGGCAGATGATTCAGGGCATGAGTTTTAGGGCATGAGATTCATGGCATGAGTTTCAGTGCAGGTGTTTCAGGGCATGTGATTCAGGGCATGAGTTTCAGTGCATGAGTTTCAGGGCAGGAGTTTCAGGGTATGTGATTTAGGGCATGAGTTTCAGGGCATGAGATTCAGGGCTTGAGTTTCAGGGCATGAGGTTCAGGGCATGAGTTTCAGGGCATGAGATTCAGGGCTTGAGTTTCAGTGCAGGAACTTGAGGGCATGAGATTCAGTGCACGAGTTTCAGAGCATGAGATTCAGGGCATGAGATTCAGGTCATGAATTTCAAAGCAGGAGATTGAGGGCAGGTGTTTCAGTGCAGGAGTTTCAGGACATGAGATTCAGGGCATGAGTTTCAGTGCAGTACCTTGAGGTCATGAGATTTCAGTGCACGAGTTTCAGAGCGTGAGATTCAGGGCATGAGATTCAGGGCATGAGTTTCAGGGCAGGAGATTCAGGGCAGGTGTTTCAGTGCAGGAGTTTCAGGGCATGAGATTCAGGACATGAGATTCAGGGCATGAGTTTTAGGACAGGAGATTCAGGGCATGAGTTTCAGGGCATGAGTTTCAGGGCAGGAGTTTCAGGGCATGTAATTCAGGGCGTGAGTTCAGGATATGAGATTCATGGCATGAGTTTCAGTGCGGGAGTTTCAGGGCATTTGATTCAGGGCATGAGTTTCAGGCATGAGATTCAGTGCAGGTATTTCAGGGCATGGAATTCAGGGCATGAGTTTCTGGGCAGATGATTCAGGGCAGGAGTTTTAGGGCATGGTGATTCAGGGCATGAGTTTCAGTGCATGAGTTTCAGGGCAGGAGTTTCAGGGTATCTGATTTAGGGCAAGAGTTTCAGGGCATGAGATTCAGGGCTTGAGTTTCAGGGCATGAGTTCAGGGCATGAGTTTCAGAGCATGAGATTCAGCGCATGAGATTCAGGGCATGATTTTCAGGGCAGGAGATTCAGAGCAGGTGTTTTCAGTGCAGGAGTTTCAGGGCATGAGATTCAGGGCATGAGATTCAGGGCATGAGTTTCAGGACAGGAGGATTCAGGGCATGAGTTTCAGGCATGAGTTTCAGGGCATGAGATTCAGGGCATGAGATTCAGGGCTTCATTTCAGGGCAGGAGATTCAGGGCAGGTGTTTCAGTGCAGGAGTTTTCAGGGCACGAGATTCAGGGCAGGAGTTTCAGGGCATGTGATTCAAGGCTTGAGTTTCCGGATATGAGATTCATGGCATGAGTTTCAGTTGCAGGTGTTTCAGGGCATGAGATTCAGGGCATTGAGTTTCAGGGCATGATATTCAGGACCAGGTATTTCAGGGCATGTAATTCAGGGGCATGAGTTTCTGGGCGATGATTCAGGGCATGAGTTTTAGGGGCATGTGATTCAGGGCATGATTTTCAGTGCATGAGTTTCAGGGCAGGAGTTTCAGGGTATGTGATTTAGGGCATGAGTTTCAGGGCATGAGATTCAGGGCTTGAGTTTCAGGGCATGAGGTCAGGGCATGAGTTTCAGGGCATGAGATTCAGGGCATGAGTTTCAGTGCAGGAACTTGAGGGCATGAGATTCAGTGCACGAGTTTCAGAGCATGAGATTCAGGGCATGAGATTCAGGGCATGATTTTCAAGGCAGAAGATTCAGGGCAGGTATTTCAGTGCAGGAGTTTTAGGGCATGAGATTCAGGGCATGAGATTCAGGGCATGAGTTTCAGGGCATGAGATTCAGGGCAGGTATTTCAGGGCATGTAATTCAGGGCATGATTTTCTGGGCAGATGATTCCAGGGCAGGAATTTTAGGGCATGTGATTCAGGGCATGAGTTTCAGTGCATGAGTTTCAGGGCAGTAGTTTCAGGGTATGTGATTTAGGGCATGAGTTTCAGGGCATGAGATTCAGGGCTTGAGTTTCAGGGCATGAGGTTCAGGGCATGAGTTTCAGGGCATGAGTTTCAGGCAGGATGTTTTAGGGGCATGTGATTCCAGGGCATGAGTTTCAGTGCATGAGTTTCAGGGCAGGAGTTTCAGGGTATGTGATTTAGGGCATGAGATTCCGGGCATGAGATTCAGGGCTTGAGTTTCAGGGCATGAGGTTCAGGGCATGAGTTTCAGTGCAGGAATTTGAGGGCATGAGATTCAGGGCATGAGTTTCAGGCATGAGATTCCGGGCATGAGATTCAGGGCATGATTTTCAGGGCAGGAGATTCAGGGCAGTTGTTTCAGTGCAGGAGTTTCAGGGCATGAGATTCAGGGCATGAGATTCAGGGCATGAGTTTTCAGGACAGGAAATTCAGGGCATGAGTTTCAGGGCAGAGTTTCAGGGCATGTGATTCAGGGCGTGAGTTTCAGGATATGAGATTCATGGCATGAGTTTCAGTGCAGGAGTTTCAGGGCATGAGATTCAGGGCATGAGTTTCAGAGCATGAGATTCAGGGCATGAGATTCAGGGCATGATTTTCAGGGCAGGAGATTCAGGGCAGGTGTTTCAGTGCAGGAGTTTCAGGGCATGAGATTCAGGCATGAGATTCAGGGCATGAGTTTCAGGACAGGAGATTCAGGGCATGAGTTTCAGGGCATGAGTTTCAGGGCATGAGATTCAGGGCATGAGATTCAGGCTTCATTTTCAGGGCAGGAGATTCAGGGCAGGTGTTTCAGTGCAGGAGTTTCAGGGCACGAGATTCAGGGCATGAGATTCAGGGCATGAGTTTCAGGGCATGAGTTTCAGGGCATGAGTTTCAGGGCAGGTGTTTCAGGGCATGTGATTCAAGGCGTGAGTTTCAGGATATGAGATTCATGGCATGAGTTTCAGTGCAGGTGTTTCAGGGCATGAGATTCAGGGCATGAGTTTCAGTGCATGAGTTTGAGGGAAGGAGTTTCAGGGCATGAGATTCAGGGCATGAGTTTCAGGGCATGAGATTCAGGGCAGGTATTTCAGGGCATGTAATTCAGGCATGAGTTTCTGGGCAGATGATTCAGGGCATGAGTTTTAGGGCATGTGATTCAGGGCATGTGTTTCAGTGCATGAGTTTCAGGGCAGGAGTTTCAGGGTATGTGATGTAGGGCATGAGTTTCAGGGCATGAGATTCAGGGCTTGAGATTCAGGGCATGAGTTTTCAGAGCATGAGATTCAGGGCATGAGATTCAGGGCATGATTTTCAGGCAGGAGATTCAGGGCAGGTGTTTCAGTGCAGGAGTTTCAGGGCATGAGATTCAGGGCATGAGATTCAGGGCATGAGTTTCAGGACAGGAGATTCAGGGCATGAGTTTCAGGGCATGAGTTTCAGGGCATGAGATTCAGGGCATGAGATTCAGGGCTTCATTTCAGGCAGGAGATTCAGGGCAGGTGTTTCAGTGCAGGAGTTTCAGGGCACGAGATTCAGGGCATGAGATTCAGGGCATGAGTTTCAGGGCATGAGTTTCAGGGCAGAGTTTCAGGGCATGTGAATCAAGGCGTGAGTTCAGGATATGAGATTCATGGCATGAGTTTCAGTGCAGGTGTTTCAGGGCATGAGATTCAGGGCATGAGTTTCAGTGCATGAGTTTGAGGGCAGGAGTTTCAAGGCATGAGATTCAGGGCATGAGTTTCAGTGCATGAGTTTGAGGGCAGGAGTTTCAGGGCATGAGATTCAGGCCATGAGTTTCAGGGCATGATAATTCAGGGCAGGTATTTCAGGGCATGTAATTCAGGGCCATGAGTTTCTGGGCCGATGATTCAGGGCATGAGTTTTAGGGCATGTGATTCAGGGCATGAGTTTCAGTGCATGAGTTTCAGGGCAGGGTTTCAGGGTATGTGATTTAGGGCATGAGTTTCAGGGCATGAGATTCAGGGCTTGAGTTTCAGGGCATGAGGTTCAGGGCATGAGTTTCAGGGCATGAGTTTCAGGGCTTGAGTTTCAGTGCAGGAACTTGAGGCATGAGATTCAGTGCACGAGTATCAGAGCATGAGATTCAGGGCATGAGATTCAGGTCATGAATTTCAAGGCAGGAGATTCAGGCAGGGTGTTTCTGTGCAGGAGTTTCAAGGCATGAGATTCAGGGGGCATGAGTTTTCAGTGCATGAGTTTGAGTGCAGGAGTTTCAGGGCATGAGATTCTGGCCATGAGTTTCAGGCATGATATTCAGGGCAGGTATTTCAGGGCATGTAATTCAGGGGCATGAGTTTCTGGGCCGATGATTCAGGGCATGAGTTTTAGGGCATGTGATTCAGGGCATGAGTTTCAGGGCATGAGTTTCAGGGGCATGAGTTTCAGGGCATGAGTTTCAGGGCAGGTGTTTCAGGGCATGTGATTCAAGGCGTGAGCTTCAGGATATGAGATTCATGGCATGAGTTTCAGTGCAGGTGTTTCAGGGCATGAGATTCAGGGCATGAGTTTCAGTGCATGAGTTTGAGGGCTGGAGTTTCAGGGGCATGAGATTCAGGGCATGAGTTTCAGGGCATGAGATTCAGGGCAGGTATTTCAGGGCATGTAATTCAGGGCATGAGTTTCTGGGCAGATGATTCAGGGCATGAGTTTTAGGGCATGTGATTCAGGGCATGTGTTTCAGTGCATGAGTTTCAGGGCAGGAGTTTCAGGGTATGTGATGTAGGGCATGAGTTTCAGGGCATGAGATTCAGGGCTTGAGATTCAGGCATGAGTTTCAAGAGCATGAGATTCAGGGCATGAGATTCAGGGCATGATTTTCAGGGCAGGAGATTCAGGGCAGGTGTTTCAGTGCAGGAGTTTCAGGGCATGAGATTCAGGGCATGAGATTCAGGGCATGAGTTTCAGGACAGGAGATTCAGGGCATGAAGTTTCAGGGCATGAGTTTCAGGGCATGAGATTCAGGGCATGAGATTCAGGGCTTCATTTTCAGGGCAGGAGATCAGGGCAGGTGTTTCAGTGCAGGAGTTTTCAGGGCACGAGATTCAGGGCATGAGATTCAGGCATGAGTTTCAGGGCATGAGTTTCAGGGCAGGGAGTTTCAGGGCATGTGATTCAAGGCGTGAGTTTCAGGATATGAGATTCATGGCATGAGTTTCAGTGCAGGTGTTTCAGGGCATGAGATTCAGGGCATGAGTTTCAGTGCATGAGTTTGAGGGCAGGAGTTTCAAGGCATGAGATTCAGGGCATGAGTTTCAGTGCATGAGTTTGAGGGCAGGAGTTTCAGGGCATGAGATTCAGGCCATGAGTTTCAGGGCATGAGATTCAGGGCTTGAGATTCAGGGCATGAGTTTCAGAGCATGAGATTCAGGCCATGAGATCAGGGCATGATTTTCAGGGCAGGATATTCAGGGCAGTGTTTCAGTGCAGGAGTTTCAGGGCATGAGATTCAGGGCATGAGTTCAGAGCATGAAATTCAGGGCATGAGATTCAGGCATGATTTTCAGGGCAGGAGATCAGGGCAGGTTTTTTCAGTGCAGGAGTTTCAGAGCATGAGATTCAGGGCATGAATTCAGGGCATGAGTTTCAGGACAGGAGATTCAGGCATGAGTTTCAGGGCATGAGTTTCAGGGCATGAGATTCAGGGCTTCATTTTCAGGGCAGGAGATTTAGGGCAGGTGTTTCAGTGCAGGAGTTTCAGGGCACGAGATTCAGGCATGAGATTCAGGGCATGATTTCAGGGCATGAGTTTCAGGGCATGAGTTTCAGGGCAGGAGTTTCAGGGCATGTGATTCAAGGCGTGAGTTTCAGGATATGAGATTCATGGCATGAGTTTCAGTGCAGGTGTTTCAGGGCATGAGTTCAGGGCATGAGTTTCAGTGCATGAGTTTGAGGGCCAGAGTTTCAAGGCATGAGATTCAGGGCATGAGTTTCAGTGCATGAGTTTGAGGGCAGGAGTTTCAGGGCATGAGATTCAGGCCATGAGTTTCAGGGCATGATATTCAGGGCAGGTATTTCAGGGCATGTAATTCAGGGCATGAGTTTCTGGGCAGATGATTCAGGGCATGAGTTTTAGGGCATGTGATTCAGGGCATGAGTTTCAGTGCAGGAGTTTCAGGGCAGGAGTTTCAGGGTATGTGATTTAGGGCATGAGTTTCAGGGCATGAGATTCAGGGCTTGAGTTTCAGGGCATGAGGTTCAGGGCATGAGTTTCAGGGCATGAGATTCTGGGCTTGAGTTTCAGTGCAGGAACTTGAGGGCATGAGATTCAGTGCACGAGTTTCAGAGCATGAGATTCAGGGCATGAGATTCAGGTCATGATTTTCAAGGCAGGAGATTCAGGGCAGGTGTTTCAGTGCAGGAGTTTCAGGACATGAGATTCAGGGCATGAGTTTTCAGTGCAGTAACTTGAGGTCATGAGATTCAGTGCACGAGATTCAGAGCGTGAGATTCAGGGCATGAGATTCAGGGCATGAGTTTCAGGGCATGAAATTCAGGGCAGGTGTTTCAGTGCAGGAGTTTCAGGGCATGAGATTCAGGACATGAGATTCAGGGCATGAGTTTTAGGACAGGAGATTCAGGGCATGAGTTTCAGGGCATGAGTTTCAGGGTATGAGTTTCAGGGCAGGAGTTTCAGGGCATGTAATTCAGGGCGTGAGTTCAGGATATGAGATTCATGGCATGAGTTTCAGTGGCAGGAGTTTCAGGGCATGAGATTCAGGGCATGAGTTTCAGGGCATGAGATTCAGGGCTTTAGATTCAGGGCATGAGTTTCAGAGCATGAGATTCAGGGCATGAGATTCAGGGCATGATTTTCAGGGCAGGAGATTCAGGGCAGGTGTTTCAGTGCAGGAGTTTCAGGGCAATGAGATTCAGGGCATGAGATTAAGGGCATGAGATTCAGGGCTTCATTTTCAGGGCAGGAGATTCAGGGCAGGTGTTTCAGTGCAGGAGTTACAGGGCACGAGATTCAGGGCATGAGATTCAGGGCATGAGTTTCAGGACATGAGTTCAGGGCATGAGTTTCAGGGCAGGAGTTTCAGGGCATGTTGATTCCAAGGCGTGAATTTCAGGATATGAGATTCATGGCATGAGTTTGAGTGCAGGAGTTTCAGGGAATGAGATTCAGGGCATGAGTTTCAGGGCATGAGATTCAGGGCAGGTATTTCAGGGCATGTAATTCAGGGCATGATTTTCTGGGCAGATGATTCAGGGCAGGATTTTAGGGCATGTGATTCAGGGCATGAGTTTCAGTGCGATGAGTTTCAGGGCAGTAGTTTCCAGGTATGTGATTTAGGGCATGAGTTTCAGGGCATGAGATTCAGGGCTTGAGTTTCAGGGCATGAGGTTCAGGGCATGAGTTTCAGGGCATGAGTTTCAGGGCAGGAGTTTTAGGGCATGTGATTCAGGCATGAGTTTGAGTGCATGAGTTTCAGGGCAGGAGTTTCAGGGTATGTGATTTAGGGCATGAGATTCCGGGCAATGAGATTCAGGGCTTGAGTTTCAGGCATGAGGTTCAGGGCATGAGTTCAGGGCATGAGTTTCAGGGCATGAGGTTTCAGGGCAGGAGTTTCAGGGCATGTGATTCAAGGCGTGAGTTCAGGATATGAGATCATGGCATGAGTTTCAGTGCAGGTGTTTCAGGCATGAGATTCAGGGCATGAGTTTCAGTGCATGAGTTTGAGGCAGGAGTTTCAAGGCATGAGATTCAGGGCATGACTTTTCAGTGCATGAGTTTGAGGGCAGGAGTTTCAGGCATGAGGATTCAGGGCATGAGTTTCAGAGCATGAGATTCAGGGCAGGTATTTCAGGGCATGTAATTCAGGGCAATGAGTTTCTGGGCAGATGATTCAGGGCATGAGTTTTTAGGGCATGTGATTCAGGGCATGAGTTTCAGTGCATGAGTTTCAGGGCAGGAGTTTCAGGGTATGTGGATGTAGGGCATGAGTTTCAGGGCATGAGATTCAGGGCTTGAGATTCAGGGGCATGAGTTTCAGAGCATGAGATTCAGGGCATGAGATTCAGGGCATGATTTTCAGGGGCAGGAGATTCAGGGCAGGTGTTTCAGTGCAGGAGTTTCAGGGCATGAGATTCAGGGCATGAGTTTCAGAGCATGAAATTTCAGGGCATGAGATTCAGGGCATGATTTTCAGGGCAGGAGATTCAGGGCAGGTGTTTCAGTGCAGGAGTTTCAGGGCATGAGATTCAGGGCATGAGATTCAGGGCATGAGTTTCAGGACAGGAGATTCAGGGCATGAGTTTCAGGGCATGTGTTTCAGGGCATGAGATTCAGGGCATGAGATTCAGGGCTTCATTTTCAGGCAGGAGATTTAGGGCAGGTGTTTCAGTGCAGGAGTTCAGGGCACGAGATTCAGGGCATGAGATTCAAGGCATGAGTTTCAGGGCATGAGTTTCAGGGCATGAGTTTGAGGGCAGGAGTTTCAAGGCATGAGATTCAGGGCATGAGTTTCAGTGCATGAGTTTGAGGGGCAGGGAGTTTCAGGGCATGAGATTCAGGCCATGAGTTTCAGGGCATGATATTCAGGGCAGGTATTTCAGTGCATGTAATTCAGGGCATGAGTTTCTGGGCCGATGATTCAGGGCATGAGTTTTAGGGCATGTGATTCAGGGCATGAGTTTCAGTGCATGAGTTTCAGGCAGGAGTTTCAGGGTATGTGATTTAGGGCATGAGTTTCAGGGCATGAGATTCAGGGCTTGAGTTTCAGGGCATGAGGTTCAGGGCATGAGTTTCAGGGCATGAGATTCTGGGCTTGAGTTTCAGTGCAGGAACTTGAGGGCATGAGATTCAGTGCACGAGTTTCAGAGCATGAGTTCAGGGCATGAGATTCAGGTCATGATTTTCAAGGCAGGAGATTCAGGGCACGTGTTTCAGTGCAGGAGTTTCAGGACATGAGATTCAGGGCATGAGTTTCAGTGCAGTAACTTGAGGTCATGAGATTCAGTGCACGAGATTCAGAGCGTGAGATTCAGGGCATGAGATTCA
The DNA here is from genome assembly GCF_030028105.1 of Mobula birostris. Taxonomy (NCBI): domain Eukaryota; kingdom Metazoa; phylum Chordata; class Chondrichthyes; order Myliobatiformes; family Myliobatidae; genus Mobula; species Mobula birostris. The sequence goes on from NW_027275217.1 coordinate 10,183, forward strand.
GGGCATGAGTTTCAGGGCATGAAATTCAGGGGCAGGTGTTTCAGTGCAGGAGTTTCAGGGCATGAGATTCAGGGACATGAGATTCAGGGCATGAGTTTTAGGACAGGAGATTCAGGGCATGAGTTTCAGGGCATGAGTTTCAGGGTATGAGGTTTCAGGGCAGGAGTTCAGGGCATGTAATTCAGGGCGTGAGTTTCAGGATATGAGATTCATGGCATGAGTTTCAGTGCAGGAGTTTCAGGGCATGAGATTCAGGGCATGAGTTTCAGGGCATGAGATTCAGGGCTTGAGATTCAGGCATGAGTTTCAGAGCATGAGATTCAGGGCATGAGATTCAGGGCATGATTTTCAGGGCAGGAGATTCAGGGCAGGTGTTTCAGTGCAGGAGTTTCAGGGCATGAGATTCAGGCATGAGATTCAGGGCTTCATTTTCAGGGCAGGAGATTCAGGGCAGGTGTTTCAGTGCAGGAGTTTCAGGGCACGAGATTCAGGGCATGAGATTCAGGGCATGAGTTTCAGGACATGAGTTTCAGGGCATGAGTTTCAGGGCAGGAGTTTCAGGGCCTGTGATTCCAGGCGTGGAATTTCAGGATATGAGATTCATGGCATGAGTTTCAGTGCAGGTGTTTCAGGGCATGAGATTCAGGGCATGAGTTTCAGTGCATGAGTTTGAGGGCAGGAGTTTCAGGTCATGATTTCAGGGCATGAGTTTCAGGGCATGAGATTCAGGGCAGGTATTTCAGGGCATGTAATTCAGGGCATGAGTTTCTGGGGCAGATGATTCAGGGCAATGAGTTTTAGGGCATGAGATTCATGGCATGAGTTTCAGTGCAGGTGTTTCAGGGCATGTGATTCAGGGCATGAGTTTCAGTGCATGAGTTTCAGGGCAGGAGTTTCAGGGTATGTGATTTAGGGCATGAGTTTCAGGCATGACATTCAGGGCTTGAGTTTCAGGGCATGAGGTTCAGGGCATGAGTTTCAGGGCATGAGATTCAGGGCTTGAGTTTCAGTGCAGGAACTTGAGGGCATGAGATTCAGTGCACGAGTTTCAGAGCATGAGATTCAGGGCATGAGATTCAGGTCATGAATTTCAAGGCAGGAGATTGAGGGCAGGTGTTTCAGTGCAGGAGTTTCAGGACATGAGATTCAGGCATGAGTTTCAGTGCAGTAACTTGAGGTCATGAGATTCAGTGCACGAGTTTCAGAGCGTGAGATTCAGGGCATGAGATTCAGGGCATGAGTTTCAGGGCAGGAGATTCAGGGCAGTGTTTCAGTGCAGGAGTTTTCAGGGCATGAGATTCAGGACATGAGATTCAGGGCATGAGTTTTAGGACAGGAGATTCAGGGCATGAGTTTCAGGGCATGAGTTTCAGGGCATGAGTTTCAGGGCAGGAGTTTCAGGGCATGTAATTCAGGGCGTGAGTTTCAGGATATGAGATTCATGGCATGAGTTTCAGTGCGGGGATTTCAGGGCATTTGATTCAGGCATGAGTTTCAGGGCATGAGATTCAGTGCAGGTATTTCAGGGCATGGAATTCAGGGGCATGAGTTTCTGGGCAGATGATTCAGGGCAGGAGTTTTAGGGCATGTGATTCAGGGCATTAGTTTCAGTGCATGAGTTTCAGGGCAGGAGTTTCAGGGTATCTGATTTAGGGCAAGAGTTTCAGGGCATGAGATTCAGGGCTTGAGTTTCAGGGCATGAGGTTCAGGGCATGAGTTTCAGGGCTAGAGATTCAGGGCATGAGTTCAGTGCAGGAACTTGAGGGCATGAGATTCAGTGCACGAGTTTTAGAGCATGAGATTCAGGGCTTCATTTTCAGGGCAGGAGATTCAGGGCAGGTGTTTCAGTGCAGGAGTTTCAGGGCACGAGATTCAGGGCAGGAGTTTCAGGGCATGTGATTCAAGGCTTGAGTTTCCGGATATGAGATTCATGGCATGAGTTTCAGTGCAGGTGTTTCAGGGGCATGAGATTCAGGGCATGAGTTTCAGGGCATGATATTCAGGACAGGTATTTCAGGGCATGTAATTCAGGGCATGAGTTTCTGGGCCGATGATTCAGGGCATGAGTTTTAGGGCATGTGATTCAGGGCATGATTTTCAGTGCATGAGTTTCAGGGCAGGAGTTTCAGGGTATGTGATTTAGGGCATGAGTTTCAGGCATGAGATTCAGGGCTTGAGTTTCAGGGCATTGAGGTTCAGGGCATGAGTTTCAGGGCATGAGATTCAGGGCATGAGTTTCAGTGCAGGAACTTGAGGGCATGAGATTCAGTGCACGAGTTTCAGAGCATGAGATCAGGGCATGAGATTCAGGGCATGATTTTCAAGGCAGAAGATTCAGGGCAGGTATTTCAGTGCAGGAGATTTAGGGCATGAGATTCAGGGCATGAGATTCAGGGCATGAGTTTCAGGGCATGAGATTCAGGGCAGGTATTTCATGGCATGTAATTCAGGGCATGATTTTCTGGGCAGATGATTCAGGGCAGGAATTTTAAGGCATGTGATTCAGGGCATTAGTTTCAGTGCATGAGTTTCAGGGCAGTAGTTTCAGGGTATGTGATTTAGGGCATGAGTTTCAGGGCATGAGATTCAGGGCTTGAGTTTCAGGGCCATGAGGTTCAGGGCATGAGTTTCAGGGCATGAGTTTCAGGGCAGGAGTTTTAGGGCATGTGATTCAGGGCATGAGTTTGAGTGCATGAGTTTCAGGGCAGGAGTTTCAGGGTATGTGATTTAGGGCATGAGATTCCGGGCATGAGATTCAGGGCTTGAGTTTCAGGGCATGAGTTCAGGGCATGAGTTTCAGTGCAGGATTTGAGGGCATGAGGATCAGGGCATGAGTTTCAGAGCATGAGATTCAGGGCATGAGATTCAGGGCATGATTTTCAGGCAGGAGATTCAGGGCAGTTGTTTCAGTGCAGGAGTTTCAGGGCATGAGATTCAGGGCATGAGATTCAGGGCATGAGTTTCAGGACAGGAATTCAGGGCATGAGTTCAGGGCAGGAGTTTCAGGGCATGTGATTCAGGGCGTGAGTTTCAGGATATGAGATTCATGGCATGAGTTTCAGTGCAGGAGTTTCAGGGCATGAGATTCAGGGCATGAGTTTCAGAGCATGAGATTCAGGGCATGAGATTCAGGCATGATTTTCAGGGCAGGAGATTCAGGGCAGGTGTTTCAGTGCAGAGTTTCAGGGCATGAGATTCAGGGCATGAGATTCAGGGCATGAGTTTTCAGGACAGGAGATTCAGGGCATGAGTTTCAGGCATGAGTTTCAGGGCATGAGATTCAGGGCATGAGATTCAGGGCTTCATTTTCAGGGCAGGAGATTCAGGGCAGGTGTTTCAGTGCAGGAGTTTCAGGGCACGAGATTCAGGGCATGAGATTCAGGGCATGAGTTTCAGAGCATGAGATTCAGGGCATGAGATTCAGGGCATGATTTTCAGGGCAGGAGATTCAGGGCAGGTGTTTCAGTGCAGGAGTTTCAGGCACGAGATTCAGGGCATGAGATTCAGGGCATGAGTTTCAGGCATGAGTTTCAGGGCAGGAGTTTCAGGGCAGGAGTTTCAGGGCATGTGATTCAAGGCGTGAGTTTCAGGATATGAGATTCATGGCATGAGTTTCAGTGCAGGTGTTTCAGGGCATGAGATTCAGGGCATGAGTTTCAGTGCATGAGTTTGAGGGCAGGAGTTTCAAGGCATGAGATTCAGGGCATGAGTTTCAGTGCATGAGTTTTGAGGGCAGGAGTTTCAGGGCATGAGATTCAGGCCATGAGTTTCAGGGCATGATATTCAGGCAGGTATTTCAGGGCATGTAACTCAGGGCATGAGTTTCTGGGCCGATGATTCAGGGCATGAGTTTTAGGGCATGTGATTCAGGGCATGAGTTTCAGTGCATGAGTTTCAGGGCAGGAGTTTCAGGGTATGTGATTTAGGGCATGAGTTTCAGGGCATGAGATTCAGGGCTTGAGTTTCAGGGCATGAGGTCAGGGCATGAGTTTCAGGGCATGAGATTCAGGGCTTGAGTTTCAGTGCAGGAACTTGAGGGCATGAGATTCAGTGCACGAGTATCAGAGCATGAGATTCAGGGCATGAGATTCAGGTCATGAATTTCAAGGCAGGAGATTCAGGGCAGGTGTTTCAGTGCAGGAGTTTCAAGCATGAGATTCAGGGCATGAGTTTCAGTGCATGAGTTTGAGGGCAGGAGTTTCAGGGCATGAGATTCTGGCCATGAGTTTCAGGGCATGATATTCAGGGCAGGTATTTCAGGGCATGTAATTCAGGGCATGAGTTTCTGGGCCGATGATTCAGGGCATGAGTTTTAGGGCATGTGATTCAGGGCATGAGTTTCAGGGCATGAGTTTCAGGGCATGAGTTTCAGGGCAGGTGTTTCAGGCATGTGATTCAAGGCGTGAGTTTCAGGATATGAGATTCATGGCATGAGTTTCAGTGCAGGTGTTTCAGGGCATGAGATTCAGGGCATGAGTTTCAGTGCATGAGTTTGAGGGCAGGAGTTTCAGTGCATGAGATTCAGGGGCATGAGTTTCAGGCATGAGATTCAGGGCAGGTATTTCAGGGCATGTAATTCAGGGCATGAGTTTCTGGCAGATGATTCAGGGCATGAGTTTTAGGGCATGTGATTCAGGGGCATGTGTTTCAGTGCATGAGTTTCAGGCAGGAGTTACAGGGTATGTGATGTAGGGCATGAGTTTCAGGGCATGAGATTCAGGGCTTGAGATTCAGGGCATGAGTTTCAGAGCATGAGATTCAGGGCATGAGATTCAGGGCATGATTTTCAGGGCAGGAGATTCAGGGCAGGTGTTTCAGTGCAGGAGTTTCAGGGCATGAGATTCAGGGCATGAGATTCAGGGCATGAATTTCAGGACAGGAGATTCAGGGCATGAGTTTCAGAGCATGAGTTTCAGGGCATGAGATTCAGGGCATGAGATTCAGGGCTTCATTTTCAGGGCAGGAGATTCAGGGCATGTGTTTCAGTGCAGGTGTTTCAGGGCACGAGATTCAGGGCATGAGATTCAGGGCATGAGTTTCAGGCATGAGTTTCAGGGCAGGAGTTTCAGGGCATGTGATTCAAGGCGTGAGTTTCAGGATATGAGATTCATGGCATGAGTTTCAGTGCAGGTGTTTCAGGGCATGAGATTCAGGGCATGAGTTTCAGTGCATGAGTTTGAGGGCAGGAGTTTCAGGGCATGAGATTCAGGCCATGAGTTTCAGGGCATGATATTCAGGGCAGGTATTTCAGGGCATGAAATTCAGGGCATGAGTTTCTGGGCCGATGATTCAGGGCATGAGTTTCAGTGCATGAGTTTCAGGGCAGGAGTTTCAGGGTATGTGATTTAGGGCATGAGTTTCAGGGCATGAGATTCAGGGCTTGAGTTTCAGGGCATGAGGTTCAGGGCATGAGTTTCAGGGCATGAGATTCAGGGCTTGAGTTTCAGTGCAGGAACTTGAGGGCATGAGATTCAGTGCACGAGTATCAGAGGCATGAGATTCAGGCATGAGATTCAGGTCATGAATTTCAAGGCAGGAGATTCAGGGCAGGTGTTTCAGTGCAGGAGTTTCAAGGCATGAGATTCAGGGCATGAGTTTCAGTGCATGAGTTTGAGGGCAGGAGTTTCAGGGCATGAGATTCTGGCCATGAGTTTCAGGGCATGATATTCAGGGCAGGTATTTCAGGGCATGTAATTCAGGGCATGAGTTTCTGGGCCGATGATTCAGGGCATGAGTTTTAGGGCATGTGATTCAGGGCATGAGTTTCAGTGCATGAGTTTCAGGGCAGGAGTTTCAGGGTATGTGATTTAGGGCATGAGTTTCAGGGCATGAGATTCAGGGCTTGAGTTTCAGGGCATGAAGTTCAGGGCATGAGTTTCAGGGCATGAGATTCAGGGCTTGAGTTTCAGTGCAGGAACTTGAGGGCATGAGATTCAGTGCACGAGTTTCAGAGCATGAGATTCAGGGCATGAGATTCAGGTCATGAATTTCAAGGCAGGAGATTCAGGGCAGGTGTTTCAGTGCAGGAGTTTCAGGACATGAGATTCAGGGCATGAGTTTCAGTGCAGTAACTTGAGGTCATGAGATTCAGTGCACGAGTTTCAGAGCGTGAGATTCAGGGCATGAGATTCAGGGCATGAGTTTCAGGGCAGGAGATTCAGGGCAGGTGTTTCAGTGCAGGAGTTTCAGGGCATGAGATTCAGGACATGAGATTCAGGGCATGAGTTTTAGGACAGGAGATTCAGGGCATGAGTTTCAGGGCATGAGTTTCAGGGCAGGAGTTTCAGGGCATGTAATTCAGGGCGTGAGTTTCAGAATATGAGATTCATGGCATGAGTTTCAGTGCGGGAGTTTCAGGGCATGAGATTCAGGGCATGAGTTTCAGGGCATGAGATTCAGTGCAGGTATTTCAGGGCATGTAATTCAGGGCATGAGTTTCTGGGCAGATGATTCAGGGGCAGGAGTTTTAGGGCATGTGATTCAGGGCATGAGTTTCAGTGCATGAGTTTCAGGGCAGGAGTTTCAGGGTATCTGATTTAGGACAAGAGTTTCAGGGCATGAGATTCAGGGCTTGAGTTTCAGGGCATGAGGTTCAGGGCATGAGTTTCAGGGCATGAGATTCAGGGCATGAGTTTCCAGTGCAGGAACTTGAGGGCATGGGATTCAGTGCACGAGTTTTAGAGCATGAGATTCAGGGCTTCATTTTCAGGGCAGGAGATTCAGGGCAGGTGTTTCAGTGCAGGAGTTTCAGGGCACGAGATTCAGGGCATGAGATTCAGGCATGAGTTTCAGGGCATGAGTTTCAGGGCATGAGTTTCAGGGCAGGAGTTTCAGGGCATGTGATTCAAGGCTTGAGTTTCCGGATAAGAGATTCATGGCATGAGTTTCAGTGCAGGTGTTTCAGGGCATGAGATTCAGGGCATGAGTTTCAGTGCATGAGTTTGAGGGCAGGAGTTTCAAGGCATGAGATTCAGGGCATGAGTTTCAGTGCATGAGTTTGAGGGCAGGAGTTTCAGGGCATGAGATTCAGGGCCTGAGTTTCAGTGCATGAGTTTGAGGGCAGGAGTTTCAGGGCATGTAATTCAGGGCATGAGTTTCTGGGCCGATGATTCAGGGCATGAGTTTTAGGGCATGTGATTCAGGGCATGATTTTCAGTGCATGAGTTTCAGGCAGGAGTTTCAGGGTATGTGATTTAGGGCATGAGTTTCAGGGCATGAGATTCAGGGCTTGAGTTTCAGGGCATGAGGTTCAGGGCATGAGTTTCAGGGCATGAGATTCAGGGCATGAGTTTCAGTGCAGAACTTGAGGGAATGAGATTCAGTGCACGAGTTTCAGAGCATGAGATTCAGGGCATGAGATTCAGGGCATGATTTTCAAGGCAGAAGATTCAGGGCAGGTATTTCAGTGCAGGAGTTTTAGGGCATGAGATTCAGGGCATGAGATTCAGGGCATGAGTTTCAGGGCATGAGATTCAGGGCAGGTATTTCAGGGCATGTAATTCAGGCCATGATTTTCTGGGCAGATGATTCAGGGCAGGAATTTTAGGGCATGTGATTCAGGGCATGAGTTTCAGTGCATGCCGTTTCAGGGCAGTAGTTTCAGGGTATGTGATTTAGGGCATGAGTTTCAGGGCATGAGATTCAGGGCTTGAGTTTCAGGGCATGATGTTCAGGGCATGAGTTTCAGGGCATGAGTTTCAGGGCAGGGAGGTTTAGGGCATGTGATTCAGGGCATGAGTTTGAGTGCATGAGTTTCAGGGCAGGAGTTTCAGGGTATGTGATTTAGGGCATGAGATTCCGGGCATGAGATTCAGGGTTTGAGTTTCAGGGCATGAGTTTCAGTGCAGGAATTTGAGGGCATGAGATTCAGGGCATGAGTTTCAGAGCATGAGATTCAGGGCATGAGATTCAGGGCATGAGTTTCAGGGCAGGAGATTCAGGGCAGGTGTTTCAGTGCAGGAGTTTCAGGGCATGAGATTCAGGACATGAGATTCAGGCATGAGTTTTAGGACAGGAGATTCAGGGCATGAGTTTCAGGGCATGAGTTTCAGGGCATGAGTTTCAGGGCAGGAGTTTCAGGGCATGTAATTCAGGGCGTGAGTTTCAGGATATGAGATTCATGGCATGAGTTTCAGTGCGGGAGTTTCAGGGCATTTGATTCAGGGCATGAGTTTCAGAGGCATGAGATTCAGTGCAGGTATTTCAGGGCATGGAATTCAGGCATGAGTTTCTGGGCAGATGATTCAGGGCAGGAGTTTTAGGGCATGTGATTCAGGGCATGAGTTTCAGTGCATGAGTTTCAGGGCAGGAGTTTCAGGGTATCTGATTTAGGGCAAGAGTTTCAGGGCATGAGATTCAGGGCTTGAGTTTCAGGGCATGAGGTTCAGGGCATGAGTTTCAGGGCATGAGATTCAGGGCATGAGTTTCAGTGCAGGAACTTGAGGGCATGAGATTCAGTGCACGAGTTTTAGAGCATGAGATTCAGGGCTTCATTTTCAGGGCAGGAGATTCAGGGCAGGTGTTTCAGTGCAGGAGTTTCAGGGCACGAGATTCAGGGCAGGAGTTTCAGGGCATGTGATTCAAGGCTTGAGTTTCCGGATATGAGATTCATGGCATGAGTTTCAGTGCAGGTGTTTCAGGGCATGAGATTCAGGGCATGAGTTTCAGGGCATGATATTCAGGACAGGTATTTCAGGGCATGTAATTCAGGGCATGAGTTTCTGGGCCGATGATTCAGGGCATGAGTTTTAGGGCATGTGATTCAGGGCATGATTTTCAGTGCATGAGTTTCGGGCAGGAGTTTCAGGGTATGTGATTTAGGGCATGAGTTTCAGGGCATGAGATTCAGGGCTTGAGTTTCAGGGCATGAGGTTCAGGGCATGAGTTTCAGGGCATGAGATTCAGGGCATGAGTTTCAGTGCAGGAACTTGAGGGCATGAGATTCAGTGCACGAGTTTCAGAGCATGAGATTCAGGGCATGAGATTCAGGGCATGATTTTCAAGGCAGAAGATTCAGGGCAGGTATTTCAGTGCAGGAGATTTAGGGCATGAGATTCAGGGCATGAGATTCAGGGCATGAGTTTCAGGGCATGAGATTCAGGGCAGGTATTTCAGGGCATGTAATTCAGGGCATGATTTTCTGGGCAGATGATTCAGGGCAGGAATTTTAAGGCATGTGATTCAGGGCATTAGTTTCAGTGCATGAGTTTCAGGGCAGTAGTTTCAGGGTATGTGATTTAGGGCATGAGTTTCAGGGCATGAGATTCAGGGCTTGAGTTTCAGGGCATGAGGTTCAGGGCATGAGTTTCAGGGCATGAGTTTCAGGGCAGGAGTTTTAGGGCATGTGATTCAGGGCATGAGTTTGAGTGCATGAGTTTCAGGGCAGGAGTTTCAGGGTATGTGATTTAGGGCATGAGATTCCGGGCATGAGATTCAGGGCTTGAGTTTCAGGGCATGAGGTTCAGGGCATGAGTTTCAGTGCAGGAATTTGAGGGCATGAGATTCAGGGCATGAGTTTCAGAGCATGAGATTCAGGGCATGAGATTCAGGGCATGATTTTCAGGGCAGGAGATTCAGGGCAGTTGTTTCAGTGCAGGAGTTTCAGGGCATGAGATTCAGGGCATGAGATTCAGGGCATGAGTTTCAGGACAGGAAATTCAGGGCATGAGTTTCAGGGCAGGAGTTTCAGGGCATGTGATTCAGGGCGTGAGTTTCAGGATATGAGATTCATGGCATGAGTTTCAGTGCAGGAGTTTCAGGGCATGAGATTCAGGGCATGAGTTTCAGAGCATGAGATTCAGGGCATGAGATTCAGGGCATGATTTTCAGGGCAGGAGATTCAGGGCAGGTGTTTCAGTGCAGGAGTTTCAGGGCATGAGATTCAGGGCATGAGATTCAGGGCATGAGTTTCAGGACAGGAGATTCAGGGCATGAGTTTCAGGGCATGAGTTTCAGGGCATGAGATTCAGGGCATGAGATTCAGGGCTTCATTTTCAGGGCAGGAGATTCAGGGCAGGTGTTTCAGTGCAGGAGTTTCAGGGCACGAGATTCAGGGCATGAGATTCAGGGCATGAGTTTCAGGGCATGAGTTTCAGGGCATGAGTTTCAGGGCAGGTGTTTCAGGGCATGTGATTCAAGGCGTGAGTTTCAGGATATGAGATTCATGGCATGAGTTTCAGTGCAGGTGTTTCAGGGCATGAGATTCAGGGCATGAGTTTCAGTGCATGAGTTTGAGGGCAGGAGTTTCAGGGCATGAGATTCAGGGCATGAGTTTCAGGGCATGAGATTCAGGGCAGGTATTTCAGGGCATGTAATTCAGGGCATGAGTTTCTGGGCAGATGATTCAGGGCATGAGTTTTAGGGCATGTGATTCAGGGCATGTGTTTCAGTGCATGAGTTTCAGGGCAGGAGTTTCAGGGTATGTGATGTAGGGCATGAGTTTCAGGGCATGAGATTCAGGGCTTGAGATTCAGGGCATGAGTTTCAGAGCATGAGATTCAGGGCATGAGATTCAGGGCATGATTTTCAGGGCAGGAGATTCAGGGCAAGTGTTTCAGTGCAGGAGTTTCAGGGCATGAGATTCAGGGCATGAGATTCAGGGCATGAGTTTCAGGACAGGAGATTCAGGGCATGAGTTTCAGGGCATGAGTTTCAGGGCATGAGATTCAGGGCATGAGATTCAGGGCTTCATTTTCAGGGCAGGAGATTCAGGGCAGGTGTTTCAGTGCAGGAGTTTCAGGGCACGAGATTCAGGGCATGAGATTCAGGGCATGAGTTTCAGGGCATGAGTTTCAGGGCAGGAGTTTCAGGGCATGTGATTCAAGGCGTGAGTTTCAGGATATGAGATTCATGGCATGAGTTTCAGTGCAGGTGTTTCAGGGCATGAGATTCAGGGCATGAGTTTCAGTGCATGAGTTTGAGGGCAGGAGTTTCAAGGCATGAGATTCAGGGCATGAGTTTCAGTGCATGAGTTTGAGGGCAGGAGTTTCAGGGCATGAGATTCAGGCCATGAGTTTCAGGGCATGATATTCAGGGCAGGTATTTCAGGGCATGTAACTCAGGGCATGAGTTTCTGGGCCGATGATTCAGGGCATGAGTTTTAGGGCATGTGATTCAGGGCATGAGTTTCAGTGCATGAGTTTCAGGGCAGGAGTTTCAGGGTATGTGATTTAGGGCATGAGTTTCAGGGCATGAGATTCAGGGCTTGAGTTTCAGGGCATGAGGTTCAGGGCATGAGTTTCAGGGCATGAGATTCAGGGCTTGAGTTTCAGTGCAGGAACCTGAGGGCATGAGATTCAGTGCACGAGTATCAGAGCATGAGATTCAGGGCATGAGATTCAGGTCATGAATTTCAAGGCAGGAGATTCAGGGCAGGTGTTTCAGTGCAGGAGTTTCAAGGCATGAGATTCAGGGCATGAGTTTCAGTGCATGAGTTTGAGGGCAGGAGTTTCAGGGCATGAGATTCTGGCCATGAGTTTCAGGGCATGATATTCAGGGCAGGTATTTCAGGGCATGTAATTCAGGGCATGAGTTTCTGGGCCGATGATTCAGGGCATGAGTTTTAGGGCATGTGATTCAGGGCATGAGTTTCAGGGCATGAGTTTCAGGGCATGAGTTTCAGGGCAGGTGTTTCAGGGCATGTGATTCAAGGCGTGAGTTTCAGGATATGAGATTCATGGCATGAGTTTCAGTGCAGGTGTTTCAGGGCATGAGATTCAGGGCATGAGTTTCAGTGCATGAGTTTGAGGGCAGGAGTTTCAGTGCATGAGATTCAGGGCATGAGTTTCAGGGCATGAGATTCAGGGCAGGTATTTCAGGGCATGTAATTCAGGGCATGAGTTTCTGGGCAGATGATTCAGGGCATGAGTTTTAGGGCATGTGATTCAGGGCATGTGTTTCAGTGCATGAGTTTCAGGGCAGGAGTTACAGGGTATGTGATGTAGGGCATGAGTTTCAGGGCATGAGATTCAGGGCTTGAGATTCAGGGCATGAGTTTCAGAGCATGAGATTCAGGGCATGAGATTCAGGGCATGATTTTCAGGGCAGGAGATTCAGGGCAGGTGTTTCAGTGCAGGAGTTTCAGGGCATGAGATTCAGGGCATGAGATTCAGGGCATGAATTTCAGGACAGGAGATTCAGGGCATGAGTTTCAGAGCATGAGTTTCAGGGCATGAGATTCAGGGCATGAGATTCAGGGCTTCATTTTCAGGGCAGGAGATTCAGGGCATGTGTTTCAGTGCAGGTGTTTCAGGGCACGAGATTCAGGGCATGAGATTCAGGGCATGAGTTTCAGGGCATGAGTTTCAGGGCAGGAGTTTCAGGGCATGTGATTCAAGGCGTGAGTTTCAGGATATGAGATTCATGGCATGAGTTTCAGTGCAGGTGTTTCAGGGTATGAGATTCAGGGCATGAGTTTCAGTGCATGAGTTTGAGGGCAGGAGTTTCAGGGCATGAGATTCAGGCCATGAGTTTCAGGGCATGATATTCAGGGCAGGTATTTCAGGGCATGAAATTCAGGGCATGAGTTTCTGGGCCGATGATTCAGGGCATGAGTTTCAGTGCATGAGTTTCAGGGCAGGAGTTTCAGGGTATGTGATTTAGGGCATGAGTTTCAGGGCATGAGATTCAGGGCTTGAGTTTCAGGGCATGAGGTTCAGGGCATGAGTTTCAGGGCATGAGATTCAGGGCTTGAGTTTCAGTGCAGGAACTTGAGGGCATGAGATTCAGTGCACGAGTATCAGAGCATGAGATTCAGGGCATGAGATTCAGGTCATGAATTTCAAGGCAGGAGATTCAGGGCAGGTGTTTCAGTGCAGGAGTTTCAAGGCATGAGATTCAGGGCATGAGTTTCAGTGCATGAGTTTGAGGGCAGGAGTTTCAGGGCATGAGATTCTGGCCATGAGTTTCAGGGCATGATATTCAGGGCAGGTATTTCAGGGCATGTAATTCAGGGCATGAGTTTCTGGGCCGATGATTCAGGGCATGAGTTTTAGGGCATGTGATTCAGGGCATGAGTTTCAGTGCATGAGTTTCAGGGCAGGAGTTTCAGGGTATGTGATTTAGGGCATGAGTTTCAGGGCATGAGATTCAGGGCTTGAGTTTCAGGGCATGAAGTTCAGGGCATGAGTTTCAGGGCATGAGATTCAGGGCTTGAGTTTCAGTGCAGGAACTTGAGGGCATGAGATTCAGTGCACGAGTTTCAGAGCATGAGATTCAGGGCATGAGATTCAGGTCATGAATTTCAAGGCAGGAGATTCAGGGCAGGTGTTTCAGTGCAGGAGTTTCAGGACATGAGATTCAGGGCATGAGTTTCAGTGCAGTAACTTGAGGTCATGAGATTCAGTGCACGAGTTTCAGAGCGTGAGATTCAGGGCATGAGATTCAGGGCATGAGTTTCAGGGCAGGAGATTCAGGGCAGGTGTTTCAGTGCAGGAGTTTCAGGGCATGAGATTCAGGACATGAGATTCAGGGCATGAGTTTTAGGACAGGAGATTCAGGGCATGAGTTTCAGGGCATGAGTTTCAGGGCAGGAGTTTCAGGGCATGTAATTCAGGGCGTGAGTTTCAGAATATGAGATTCATGGCATGAGTTTCAGTGCGGGAGTTTCAGGGCATGAGATTCAGGGCATGAGTTTCAGGGCATGAGATTCAGTGCAGGTATTTCAGGGCATGTAATTCAGGGCATGAGTTTCTGGGCAGATGATTCAGGGCAGGAGTTTTAGGGCATGTGATTCAGGGCATGAGTTTCAGTGCATGAGTTTCAGGGCAGGAGTTTCAGGGTATCTGATTTAGGACAAGAGTTTCAGGGCATGAGATTCAGGGCTTGAGTTTCAGGGCATGAGGTTCAGGGCATGAGTTTCAGGGCATGAGATTCAGGGCATGAGTTTCAGTGCAGGAACTTGAGGGCATGGGATTCAGTGCACGAGTTTTAGAGCATGAGATTCAGGGCTTCATTTTCAGGGCAGGAGATTCAGGGCAGGTGTTTCAGTGCAGGAGTTTCAGGGCACGAGATTCAGGGCATGAGATTCAGGGCATGAGTTTCAGGGCATGAGTTTCAGGGCATGAGTTTCAGGGCAGGAGTTTCAGGGCATGTGATTCAAGGCTTGAGTTTCCGGATAAGAGATTCATGGCATGAGTTTCAGTGCAGGTGTTTCAGGGCATGAGATTCAGGGCATGAGTTTCAGTGCATGAGTTTGAGGGCAGGAGTTTCAAGGCATGAGATTCAGGGCATGAGTTTCAGTGCATGAGTTTGAGGGCAGGAGTTTCAGGGCATGAGATTCAGGGCCTGAGTTTCAGTGCATGAGTTTGAGGGCAGGAGTTTCAGGGCATGTAATTCAGGGCATGAGTTTCTGGGCCGATGATTCAGGGCATGAGTTTTAGGGCATGTGATTCAGGGCATGATTTTCAGTGCATGAGTTTCAGGGCAGGAGTTTCAGGGTATGTGATTTAGGGCATGAGTTTCAGGGCATGAGATTCAGGGCTTGAGTTTCAGGGCATGAGGTTCAGGGCATGAGTTTCAGGGCATGAGATTCAGGGCATGAGTTTCAGTGCAGGAACTTGAGGGAATGAGATTCAGTGCACGAGTTTCAGAGCATGAGATTCAGGGCATGAGATTCAGGGCATGATTTTCAAGGCAGAAGATTCAGGGCAGGTATTTCAGTGCAGGAGTTTTAGGGCATGAGATTCAGGGCATGAGATTCAGGGCATGAGTTTCAGGGCATGAGATTCAGGGCAGGTATTTCAGGGCATGTAATTCAGGCCATGATTTTCTGGGCAGATGATTCAGGGCAGGAATTTTAGGGCATGTGATTCAGGGCATGAGTTTCAGTGCATGCGTTTCAGGGCAGTAGTTTCAGGGTATGTGATTTAGGGCATGAGTTTCAGGGCATGAGATTCAGGGCTTGAGTTTCAGGGCATGATGTTCAGGGCATGAGTTTCAGGGCATGAGTTTCAGGGCAGGAGTTTTAGGGCATGTGATTCAGGGCATGAGTTTGAGTGCATGAGTTTCAGGGCAGGAGTTTCAGGGTATGTGATTTAGGGCATGAGATTCCGGGCATGAGATTCAGGGTTTGAGTTTCAGGGCATGAGTTTCAGTGCAGGAATTTGAGGGCATGAGATTCAGGGCATGAGTTTCAGAGCATGAGATTCAGGGCATGAGATTCAGGGCATGATTTTCAGGGCAGGAGATTCAGGGCAGTTGTTTCAGTGCTGGAGTTTCAGGGCATGAGATTCAGGGCATGAGATTCAGGGCATGAGTTTCAGGACAGGAAATTCAGGGCATGAGTTTCTGGGCATGAGTTTCAGGGCAGGAGTTTCAGGGCATGTGATTCAGGGCGTGAGTTTCAGGATATGAGATTCATGGCATGAGTTTCAGTGCAGGAGTTTCAGGGCATGAGATTCAGGGCATGAGTTTCAGAGCATGAGATTCAGGGCATGAGATTCAGAGCATGATTTTCAGGGCAGGAGATTCAGGGCAGGTGTTTCAGTGCAGGAGTTTCAGGGCATGAGATTCAGGGCATGAGATTCAGGGCATGAGTTTCAGGACAAGAGATTCAGGGCATGAGTTTCAGGGCATGAGTTTCAGGGCATGAGATTCAGGGCTTCATTTTCAGGGCAGGAGATTCAGGGCAGGTGTTTCAGTGCAGGAGTTTCAGGGCACGAGATTCAGGGCATGAGATTCAGGGCATGAGTTTCAGGGCATGAGTTTCAGGGCATGAGTTTCAGTGCAGGTGTTTCAGGGCATGAGATTCAGGGCATCAGTTTCAGTGCATGAGTTTGAGGGCAGGAGTTTCAAGGCATGAGATTCAGGGCATGACTTTCAGTGCATGAGTTTGAGGGCAGGAGTTTCAGGGCATGAGATTCAGGGCATGAGTTTCAGGGCATGAGATTCAGCGCAGGTATTTCAGGGCATGTAATTCAGGGCATGAGTTTCTGGGCAGATGATTCAGGGCATGAGTTTTAGGGCATGCGATTCAGGGCATGAGTTTCAGTGCATGAGTTTCAGGGCAGGAGTTTCAGGGTATGTGATGTAGGGCATGAGTTTCAGGGCATGAGATTCAGGGCTTGAAATTCAGGGCATGAGTTTCAGAGCATGAGATTCAGGCCATGAGATTCAGGGCATGATTTTCAGGGCAGGAGATTCAGGGCAGGTGTTTCAGTGCAGGAGTTTCAGGACATGAGATTCAGGGCATGAGATTCAGGGCATGAGTTTCAGGACAGGAGATTCAGGGCATGAGTTTCAGGGCATGAGTTTCAGGGCATGAGATTCAGGGCATGAGATTCAGGGCTTAATTTTCAGGGCAGGAGATTCAGGGCAGGTGTTTCAGTGCAGGAGTTTCAGGGCACGAGATTCAGGGCATGAGATTCAGGGCATGAGTTTCAGGGCATGAGTTTCAGGGCATGTGTTTCAGGGCAGGAGTTTCAGGGCATGTGATTAAAGGCGTGAGTTTCAGGATATGAGATTCATGGCATGAGTTTCAGTGCAGGTGTTTCAGGGCATGAGATTCAGGGCATGAGTTTCAGTGCATGAGTTTGAGGGCAGGAGTTTCAAGGCATGAGATTCAGGGCATGAGTTTCAGTGCATGAGTTTGAGGGCAGGAGTTTCAGGGCATGAGATTCAGGCCATGAGTTTCAGGGCATGATATTCAGGGCAGGTATTTCAGGGCATGTAATTCAGGGCATGAGTTTCTGGGCCGATGATTCAGGGCATGAGTTTTAGGGCATGTGATTCAGGGCATGAGTTTCAGTGCATGAGTTTCAGGGCAGGAGTTTCAGGGTATGTGATTTAGGGCATGAGTTTCAGGGCATGAGATTCAGGATATGAGATTCATGGCATGAGTTTCAGTGCAGGAGTTTCAGGGCATGAGATTCAGGGCATGAGTTTCAGGGCATGAGATTCAGAGCAGGTATTTCAGGGCAGGTATTTCAGTGCAGGAGTTTCAGGGCAGGAGTTTCAGGGTATGTGATTTAGGACAGGAGATTCAGGGCATGAGTTTCAGAGCGTGAGATTCAGGGCATGAGATTCAGGGCATGAGTTTCAGGGCATGAAATTCAGGGCAGGTATTTCAGTGCAGGAGTTTCAGGGCATGAGATTCAGGACATGAGATTCAGGGCATGAGTTTTAGGACAGGAGATTCAGGGCATGAGTTTCAGGGCAGGAGTTTCAGGGTATGAGTTTCAGGGCAGGAGTTTCAGGGCATGTAATTCAGGGCGTGAGTTTCAGGATATGGGATTCATGGCATGAGTTTCAGTGCAGGAGTTTCAGGGCATGAGATTCAGGGCATGAGTTTCAGGGCATGAGATTCAGAGCAGGTATTTCAGGGCATGTAATTCAGGGCATGAGTTTCTGGGCAGATGATTCAGGGCATGAGTTTTATGGCATGTGATTCAGGGCATGAGTTTCAGTGCATGAGTTTCAGGGCAGGAGTTTCAGGGTATGTGATTTAGGGCATGAGTTTCAGGGCATGAGATTCAGGCTTGAGTTTCAGGGCATGAGGTTCAGGGCATGAGTTTCAGGGCATGAGATTCAGGGCATGAGTTTCAGTGCAGGAACTTGAGGGCATGAGATTCAGTGCACGAGTTTCAGAGCATCAGATTCAGGGCATGAGATTCAGGGCATGATTTTCAAGGCAGGAGATTCAGGGCTGGTGTTTCAGTGCAGGAGTTTCAGGGCATGAGATTCAGGGCATGAGATTCAGGGCATGAGTTTCAGGGCATGAGATTCAGGGCAGGTATTTCAGGGCATGTAATTCAGGGCATGAGTTTCTGGGCAGATGATTGAGGGCAAAAATTTTAGGGCATGTGATTCAGGGCATGTAATTCAGGGCATGAGTTTCTGGGCAGATGATTCAGGGCAGGAATTTTAGGGCATGTGATTCAGGGCATGAGTTTCAGTGCATGAGTTTCAGGGCAGTAGTTTCAGGGTATGTGATTTAGGGTATGAGTTTCAGGGCATGAGATTCAGGGCAGGAGTTTTAGGGCATGAGATTCAGGGCACGAATTTGAGTGCATGAGTTTCAGGGCAGGAGTTTCAGGGTATGTGATTTAGGGCATGAGTTTCAGAGCATGAGATTCAGGGCATGAGATTCAGGGTATGATTTTCAGGGCAGGAGATTCAGGGCAGGTGTTTCAGTGCAGGAGTTTCAGGGCATGAGATTCAGAGCATGAGATTCAGGGCATGAGTTTTAGGACAGGAGATTCAGGGCATGAGATTCAGGGCATGAGTTTCAGGGCAGGAGTTTCAGGGCATGTAATTCAGGGCGTGAGTTTCAGGATATGAGATTCATGGCATGAGTTTGAGTGCAGGAGTTTCAGGGCATGAGATTCAGGGCATGAGTTTCAGGGCATGAGATTCAGCGCAGGTATTTCAGGGTATGTAATTCAGGGCATGAGTTTCTGGGCAGATGATTCAGGGCAGGAGTTTTAGGGCATGTGATTCAGGGCATGAGTTTCAGTGCATGAGTTTCAGTGCAGGAGTTTCAGGGCATGAGATTCAGGGCATGAGTTTCAGGGCATGAGATTCAGAGCAGGTTTTTCAGGGCATGTAATTCAGGGCATGAGTTTCTGGGCAGAAGATTCAGGGCAGGAGTTTTAGGGCATGTGATTTAGGGCATGAGTTTCAGTGCATGAGTTTCAGGGCAAGAGTTTCAGGGCATGAGATTCAGGGCTTGAATTTCAGGGCATGAGTTTCAGGGCATGAGATTCAGGGCATGAGTTTCAGTGCAGGAACTTGAGGGCATGAGATTCAGTGCACGAGTTTTAGAGCATGAGATTCAGGGCTTCATTTTCAGGGCAGGAGATTCAGGGCAGGTGTTTCAGTGCAGGAGTTTCAGGGCACGAGATTCAGGGCATGAGATTCAGGGCATGAGTTTCAGGGCATGAGTTTCAGGGCATGAGTTTCAGGGCAGGAGTTTCAGGGCATGTGATTCAAGGCGTGAGTTTCAGGATATGAGATTCATGGCATGAGTTTCAGTGCAGGTGTTTCAGGGCATGAGATTCAGGGCATGAGTTTCAGTGCATGAGTTTCAGGGCAGGAGTTTCAGGGTATGTGATTTAGAGCATGAGTTTCAGGGCATGAGATTCAGGGCATGAGTTTCAGGGCATGAGATTCAGAGCAGGTATTTCAGGGCATGTAATTCAGGGCATGAGTTTCTGGGCAGATGATTCAGGGCATGAGTTTTATGGCATGTGATTCAGGGCATGAGTTTCAGTGCATGAGTTTCAGGGCAGGAGTTTCAGGGTATGTGATTTAGGGCATGAGTTTCAGGGCATGAGATTCAGGGCTTGAGTTTCAGGGCATGAGGTTCAGGGCATGAGTTTCAGGGCATGAGATTCAGGGCATGAGTTTCAGTGCAGGAACTTGAGGGCATGAGATTCAGTGCACGAGTTTCAGAGCATCAGATTCAGGGCATGAGATTCAGGGCATGATTTTCAAGGCAGGAGATTCAGGGCTGGTGTTTCAGTGCAGGAGTTTCAGGGCATGAGATTCAGGGCATGAGATTCAGGGCATGAGTTTCAGGGCATGAGATTCAGGGCAGGTATTTCAGGGCACGTAATTCAGGGCATGAGTTTCTGGGCAGATGATTGAGGGCAAAAATTTTAGGGCATGTGATTCAGGGCATGTAATTCAGGGCATGAGTTTCTGGGCAGATGATTCAGGGCAGGAATTTTAGGGCATGTGATTCAGGGCATGAGTTTCAGTGCATGAGTTTCAGGGCAGTAGTTTCAGGGTATGTGATTTAGGGTATGAGTTTCAGGGCATGAGATTCAGGGCAGGAGTTTTAGGGCATGAGATTCAGGGCACGAATTTGAGTGCTTGAGTTTCAGGGCAGGAGTTTCAGGGTATGTGATTTAGGGCATGAGTTTCAGAGCATGAGATTCAGGGCATGAGATTCAGGGTATGATTTTCAGGGCAGGAGATTCAGGGCAGGTGTTTCAGTGCAGGAGTTTCAGGGCATGAGATTCAGAGCATGAGATTCAGGGCATGAGTTTTAGGACAGGAGATTCAGGGCATGAGATTCAGGGCATGAGTTTCAGGGCAGGAGTTTCAGGGCATGTAATTCAGGGCGTGAGTTTCAGGATATGAGATTCATGGCATGAGTTTGAGTGCAGGAGTTTCAGGGCATGAGATTCAGGGCATGAGTTTCAGGGCATGAGATTCAGGGCAGGTATTTCAGGGTATGTAATTCAGGGCATGAGTTTCTGGGCAGATGATTCAGGGCAGGAGTTTTAGGGCATGTGATTCAGGGCATGAGTTTCAGTGCATGAGTTTCAGTGCAGGAGTTTCAGGGCATGAGATTCAGGGCATGAGTTTCAGGGCATGAGATTCAGAGCAGGTTTTTCAGGGCATGTAATTCAGGGCATGAGTTTCTGGGCAGAAGATTCAGGGCAGGAGTTTTAGGGCATGTGATTCAGGGCATGAGTTTCAGTGCATGAGTTTCAGGGCAAGAGTTTCAGGGCATGAGATTCAGGGCTTGAATTTCAGGGCATGAGTTTCAGGGCATGAGATTCAGGGCATGAGTTTCAGTGCAGGAACTTGAGGGCATGAGATTCAGTGCACGAGTTTTAGAGCATGAGATTCAGGGCTTCATTTTCAGGGCAGGAGATTCAGGGCAGGTGTTTCAGTGCAGGAGTTTCAGGGCACGAGATTCAGGGCATGAGATTCAGGGCATGAGTTTCAGGGCATGAGTTTCAGGGCATGAGTTTCAGGGCAGGAGTTTCAGGGCATGTGAGTCAAGGCGTGAGTTTCAGGATATGAGATTCATGGCATGAGTTTCAGTGCAGGTGTTTCAGGGCATGAGATTCAGGGCATGAGTTTCAGTGCATGAGTTTCAGGGCAGGAGTTTCAGGGTATGTGATTTAGAGCATGAGTTTCAGGGCATGAGATTCAGGGCTTGAGTTTCAGGGCATGAGGTTCAGGGCATGAGTTTCAGGGCATGAGATTCAGGGCATGAGTTTCAGTACAGGAACTTGAGGGCATGAGATTCAGTGCACGAGTTTCAGAGCATGAGATTCAGGGCATGAGATTCAGGGCATGATTTTCAAGGCAGGAGATTCAGGGCAGGTGTTTCAGTGCAGGAGTTTCAGGGCATGAGATTCAGGGCATGAGATTCAGGGCATGAGTTTCAGGGCATGAGATTCAAGGCAGGTATTTCAGGGCATGTAATTCAGGGCATGAGTTTCTGTCAGATGATTCAGGGCAGGAATTTTAGGGCATGTGATTCAGGGCATGAGTTTCAGTGCAGGAGTTTCAGGGCATGAGATTCAGGGCATGAGTTTCAGAGCATGAGATTCAGGGCATGAGATTCAGGGCATGATTTTCAGGGCAGGAGATTCAGGGCAGGTGTTTCAGTGCAGGAGTTTCAGGGCACGAGATTCAGGGCATGAGATTCAGGGCATGAGTTTCAGGGCATGAGTTTCAGGGCAGGAGTTTCAGGGCAGGAGTTTCAGGGCATGTGATTCAAGGCGTGAGTTTCAGGATATGAGATTCATGGCATGAGTTTCAGTGCAGGTGTTTCAGGGCATGAGATTCAGGGCATGAGTTTCAGTGCATGAGTTTGAGGGCAGGAGTTTCAAGGCATGAGATTCAGGGCATGACTTTCAGTGCATGAGTTTGAGGGCAGGAGTTTCAGGGCATGAGATTCAGGGCATGAGTTTCAGGGCATGAGATTCAGGGCAGGTATTTCAGGGCATGTAATTCAGGGCATGAGTTTCTGGGCAGATGATTCAGGGCATGAGTTTTAGGGCATGTGATTCAGGGCATGAGTTTCAGTGCATGAGTTTCAGGGCAGGAGTTTCAGGGTATGTGATGTAGGGCATGAGTTTCAGGGCATGAGATTCAGGGCTTGAGATTCAGGGCATGAGGTTCAGGGCTTGAGTTTCAGGGCATGAGATTCAGGGCTTGAGTTTCAGGGCATGAGGTTCAGGGCATGAGTTTCAGGGCATGAGATTCAGGGCATGAGTTTCAGTGCAGGAACTTGAGGGCATGAGATTCAGTGCACGAGTTTCAGAGCATCAGATTCAGGGCATGAGATTCAGGGCATGATTTTCAAGGCAGGAGATTCAGGGCTGGTGTTTCAGTGCAGGAGTTTCAGGGCATGAGATTCAGGGCATGAGATTCAGGGCATGAGTTTCAGGGCATGAGATTCAGGGCAGGTATTTCAGGGCACGTAATTCAGGGCATGAGTTTCTGGGCAGATGATTGAGGGCAAAAATTTTAGGGCATGTGATTCAGGGCATGTAATTCAGGGCATGAGTTTCTGGGCAGATGATTCAGGGCAGGAATTTTAGGGCATGTGATTCAGGGCATGAGTTTCAGTGCATGAGTTTCAGGGCAGTAGTTTCAGGGTATGTGATTTAGGGTATGAGATTCAGGGCATGAGATTCAGGGCAGGAGTTTTAGGGCATGAGATTCAGGGCACGAATTTGAGTGCTTGAGTTTCAGGGCAGGAGTTTCAGGGTATGTGATTTAGGGCATGAGTTTCAGAGCATGAGATTCAGGGCATGAGATTCAGGGTATGATTTTCAGGGCAGGAGATTCAGGGCAGGTGTTTCAGTGCAGGAGTTTCAGGGCATGAGATTCAGAGCATGAGATTCAGGGCATGAGTTTTAGGACAGGAGATTCAGGGCATGAGATTCAGGGCATGAGTTTCAGGGCAGGAGTTTCAGGGCATGTAATTCAGGGCGTGAGTTTCAGGATATGAGATTCATGGCATGAGTTTGAGTGCAGGAGTTTCAGGGCATGAGATTCAGGGCATGAGTTTCAGGGCATGAGATTCAGGGCAGGTATTTCAGGGTATGTAATTCAGGGCATGAGTTTCTGGGCAGATGATTCAGGGCAGGAGTTTTAGGGCATGTGATTCAGGGCATGAGTTTCAGTGCATGAGTTTCAGTGCAGGAGTTTCAGGGCATGAGATTCAGGGCATGAGTTTCAGGGCATGAGATTCAGAGCAGGTTTTTCAGGGCATGTAATTCAGGGCATGAGTTTCTGGGCAGAAGATTCAGGGCAGGAGTTTTAGGGCATGTGATTCAGGAATGAGTTTCAGTGCATGAGTTTCAGGGCAAGAGTTTCAGGGCATGAGATTCAGGGCTTGAATTTCAGGGCATGAGTTTCAGGGCATGAGATTCAGGGCATGAGTTTCAGTGCAGGAACTTGAGGGCATGAGATTCAGTGCACGAGTTTTAGAGCATGAGATTCAGGGCTTCATTTTCAGGGCAGGAGATTCAGGGCAGGTGTTTCAGTGCAGGAGTTTCAGGGCACGAGATTCAGGGCATGAGATTCAGGGCATGAGTTTCAGGGCATGAGTTTCAGGGCATGAGTTTCAGGGCAGGAGTTTCAGGGCATGTGAGTCAAGGCGTGAGTTTCAGGATATGAGATTCATGGCATGAGTTTCAGTGCAGGTGTTTCAGGGCATGAGATTCAGGGCATGAGTTTCAGTGCATGAGTTTCAGGGCAGGAGTTTCAGGGTATGTGATTTAGAGCATGAGTTTCAGGGCATGAGATTCAGGGCTTGAGTTTCAGGGCATGAGGTTCAGGGCATGAGTTTCAGGGCATGAGATTCAGGGCATGAGTTTCAGTACAGGAACTTGAGGGCATGAGATTCAGTGCACGAGTTTCAGAGCATGAGATTCAGGGCATGAGATTCAGGGCATGATTTTCAAGGCAGGAGATTCAGGGCAGGTGTTTCAGTGCAGGAGTTTCAGGGCATGAGATTCAGGGCATGAGATTCAGGGCATGAGTTTCAGGGCATGAGATTCAAGGCAGGTATTTCAGGGCATGTAATTCAGGGCATGAGTTTCTGTCAGATGATTCAGGGCAGGAATTTTAGGGCATGTGATTCAGGGCATGAGTTTCAGTGCAGGAGTTTCAGGGCATGAGATTCAGGGCATGAGTTTCAGAGCATGAGATTCAGGGCATGAGATTCAGGGCATGATTTTCAGGGCAGGAGATTCAGGGCAGGTGTTTCAGTGCAGGAGTTTCAGGGCACGAGATTCAGGGCATGAGATTCAGGGCATGAGTTTCAGGGCATGAGTTTCAGGGCAGGAGTTTCAGGGCAGGAGTTTCAGGGCATGTGATTCAAGGCGTGAGTTTCAGGATATGAGATTCATGGCATGAGTTTCAGTGCAGGTGTTTCAGGGCATGAGATTCAGGGCATGAGTTTCAGTGCATGAGTTTGAGGGCAGGAGTTTCAAGGCATGAGATTCAGGGCATGACTTTCAGTGCATGAGTTTGAGGGCAGGAGTTTCAGGGCATGAGATTCAGGGCATGAGTTTCAGGGCATGAGATTCAGGGCAGGTATTTCAGGGCATGTAATTCAGGGCATGAGTTTCTGGGCAGATGATTCAGGGCATGAGTTTTAGGGCATGTGATTCAGGGCATGAGTTTCAGTGCATGAGTTTCAGGGCAGGAGTTTCAGGGTATGTGATGTAGGGCATGAGTTTCAGGGCATGAGATTCAGGGCTTGAGATTCAGGGCATGAGTTTCAGAGCATGAGATTCAGGGCATGAGATTCAGGGCATGATTTTCAGGGCAGGAGATTCAGGGCAGATGTTTCAGTGCCGGAGTTTCAGGGCATGAGATTCAGGGCATGAGATTCAGGGCATGAGTTTCAGGACAGGAGATTCAGGGCATGAGTTTCAGGGCATGAGTTTCAGGGCATGAGATTCAGGGCATGAGATTCAGGGCTTCATTTTCAGGGCAGGAGATTCAGGGCAGGTGTTTCAGTGCAGGAGTTTCAGGGCACGAGATTCAGGGCATGAGATTCAGGGCATGAGTTTCAGGGCATGAGTTTCAGGGCATGAGTTTCAGGGCAGGAGTTTCAGGGCATGTGATTCAAGGCGTGAGTTTCAGGATATGAGATTCATGGCATGAGTTTCAGTGCAGGTGTTTCAGGGCATGAGATTCAGGGCATGAGTTTCAGTGCATGAGTTTGAGGGCAGGAGTTTCAAGGCATGAGATTCAGGGCATGAGTTTCAGGGCAAGAGTTTCAGGGCATGAGATTCAGGGCTTGAATTTCAGGGCATGAGTTTCAGGGCATGAGATTCAGGGCATGAGTTTCAGTGCAGGAACTTGAGGGCATGAGATTCAGTGCACGAGTTTTAGAGCATGAGATTCAGGGCTTCATTTTCAGGGCAGGAGATTCAGGGCAGGTGTTTCAGTGCAGGAGTTTCAGGGCACGAGATTCAGGGCATGAGATTCAGGGCATGAGTTTCAGGGCATGAGTTTCAGGGCATGAGTTTCAGGGCAGGAGTTTCAGGGCATGTGAGTCAAGGCGTGAGTTTCAGGATATGAGATTCATGGCATGAGTTTCAGTGCAGGTGTTTCAGGGCATGAGATTCAGGGCATGAGTTTCAGTGCATGAGTTTCAGGGCAGGAGTTTCAGGGTATGTGATTTAGAGCATGAGTTTCAGGGCATGAGATTCAGGGCTTGAGTTTCAGGGCATGAGGTTCAGGGCATGAGTTTCAGGGCATGAGATTCAGGGCATGAGTTTCAGTACAGGAACTTGAGGGCATGAGATTCAGTGCACGAGTTTCAGAGCATGAGATTCAGGGCATGAGATTCAGGGCATGATTTTCAAGGCAGGAGATTCAGGGCAGGTGTTTCAGTGCAGGAGTTTCAGGGCATGAGATTCAGGGCATGAGATTCAGGGCATGAGTTTCAGGGCATGAGATTCAAGGCAGGTATTTCAGGGCATGTAATTCAGGGCATGAGTTTCTGTCAGATGATTCAGGGCAGGAATTTTAGGGCATGTGATTCAGGGCATGAGTTTCAGTGCAGGAGTTTCAGGGCATGAGATTCAGGGCATGAGTTTCAGAGCATGAGATTCAGGGCATGAGATTCAGGGCATGATTTTCAGGGCAGGAGATTCAGGGCAGGTGTTTCAGTGCAGGAGTTTCAGGGCACGAGATTCAGGGCATGAGATTCAGGGCATGAGTTTCAGGGCATGAGTTTCAGGGCAGGAGTTTCAGGGCAGGAGTTTCAGGGCATGTGATTCAAGGCGTGAGTTTCAGGATATGAGATTCATGGCATGAGTTTCAGTGCAGGTGTTTCAGGGCATGAGATTCAGGGCATGAGTTTCAGTGCATGAGTTTGAGGGCAGGAGTTTCAAGGCATGAGATTCAGGGCATGACTTTCAGTGCATGAGTTTGAGGGCAGGAGTTTCAGGGCATGAGATTCAGGGCATGAGTTTCAGGGCATGAGATTCAGGGCAGGTATTTCAGGGCATGTAATTCAGGGCATGAGTTTCTGGGCAGATGATTCAGGGCATGAGTTTTAGGGCATGTGATTCAGGGCATGAGTTTCAGTGCATGAGTTTCAGGGCAGGAGTTTCAGGGTATGTGATGTAGGGCATGAGTTTCAGGGCATGAGATTCAGGGCTTGAGATTCAGGGCATGAGTTTCAGAGCATGAGATTCAGGGCATGAGATTCAGGGCATGATTTTCAGGGCAGGAGATTCAGGGCAGATGTTTCAGTGCCGGAGTTTCAGGGCATGAGATTCAGGGCATGAGATTCAGGGCATGAGTTTCAGGACAGGAGATTCAGGGCATGAGTTTCAGGGCATGAGTTTCAGGGCATGAGATTCAGGGCATGAGATTCAGGGCTTCATTTTCAGGGCAGGAGATTCAGGGCAGGTGTTTCAGTGCAGGAGTTTCAGGGCACGAGATTCAGGGCATGAGATTCAGGGCATGAGTTTCAGGGCATGAGTTTCAGGGCATGAGTTTCAGGGCAGGAGTTTCAGGGCATGTGATTCAAGGCGTGAGTTTCAGGATATGAGATTCATGGCATGAGTTTCAGTGCAGGTGTTTCAGGGCATGAGATTCAGGGCATGAGTTTCAGTGCATGAGTTTGAGGGCAGGAGTTTCAAGGCATGAGATTCAGGGCATGAGTTTCAGTGCATGAGTTTGAGGGCAGGAGTTTCAGGGCATGAGATTCAGGCCATGAGTTTCAGGGCATGATATTCAGGGCAGGTATTTCAGGGCATGTAATTCAGGGCATGAGTTTCTGGGCCGATGATTCAGGGCATGAGTTTTAGGGCATGTGATTCAGGGCATGAGTTTCAGTGCATGAGTTTCAGGGCAGTAGTTTCAGGGTATGTGATTTAGGGTATGAGTTTCAGGGCATGAGATTCAGGGCAGGAGTTTTAGGGCATGAGATTCAGGGCACGAATTTGAGTGCATGAGTTTCAGAGCATGAGATTCAGGGCATGAGATTCAGGGCATGAGATTCAGAGCATGAGATTCAGGGCATGAGTTTTAGGACAGGAGATTCAGGGCATGAGATTCAGGGCATGAGTTTCAGGGCAGGAGTTTCAGGGCATGTAATTCAGGGCGTGAGTTTCAGGATATGAGATTCATGGCATGAGTTTGAGTGCAGGAGTTTCAGGGCATGAGATTCAGGGCATGAGTTTCAGGGCATGAGATTCAGGGCAGGTATTTCAGGGTATGTAATTCAGGGCATGAGTTTCTGGCAGATGATTCAGGGCAGGAGTTGTAGGGCATGTGATTCAGGGCATGAGTTTCAGTGCAGGAGTTTCAGGGCATGACATTCAGGGCATGAGATTCAGGGCATGATTTTCAAGGCAGGAGATTCAGGGCTGGTGTTTCAGTGCAGGAGTTTCAGGGCATGAGATTCAGGGCATGAGTTTCAGGGCATGAGATTCAGGGCAGGTATTTCAGGGCATGTAATTCAGGGCATGAGTTTCTGGGCAGATGATTCAGGGCAAAAATTTTAGGGCATGTGATTCAGGGCATGTAATTCAGGGCATGAGTTTCTGGGCAGATGATTCAGGGCAGGAATTTTAGGGCATGTGATTCAGGGCATGAGTTTCAGTGCATGAGTTTCAGGGCAGTAGTTTCAGGGTATGTGATTTAGGGTATGAGTTTCAGGGCATGAGATTCAGGACAGGAGTTTTAGGGCATGAGATTCAGGGCACGAATTTGAGTGCATGAGTTTCAGGGCAGGAGTTTCAGGGTATGTGATTTAGGGCATGAGTTTCAGAGCATGAGATTCAGGGCATGAGATTCAGGGTATGATTTTCAGGGCAGGAGATTCAGGGCAGGTGTTTCAGTGCAGGAGTTTCAGGGCATGAGATTCAGAGCATGAGATTCAGGGCATGAGTTTTAGGACAGGAGATTCAGGGCATGAGATTCAGGGCATGAGTTTCAGGGCAGGAGTTTCAGGGCATGTAATTCAGGGCGTGAGTTTCAGGATATGAGATTCATAGCATGAGTTTGAGTGCAGGAGTTTCAGGGCATGAGATTCAGGGCATGAGTTTCAGGGCATGAGATTCAGGGCAGGAGTTTTAGGGCATGAGATTCAGGGCACGAATTTGAGTGCTTGAGTTTCAGGGCAGGAGTTTCAGGGTATGTGATTTAGGGCATGAGTTTCAGAGCATGAGATTCAGGGCATGAGATTCAGGGTATGATTTTCAGGGCAGGAGATTCAGGGCAGGTGTTTCAGTGCAGGAGTTTCAGGGCATGAGATTCAGAGCATGAGATTCAGGGCATGAGTTTTAGGACAGGAGATTCAGGGCATGAGATTCAGGGCATGAGTTTCAGGGCAGGAGTTTCAGGGCATGTAATTCAGGGCGTGAGTTTCAGGATATGAGATTCATGGCATGAGTTTGAGTGCAGGAGTTTCAGGGCATGAGATTCAGGGCATGAGTTTCAGGGCATGAGATTCAGGGCAGGTATTTCAGGGTATGTAATTCAGGGCATGAGTTTCTGGGCAGATGATTCAGGGCAGGAGTTTTAGGGCATGTGATTCAGGGCATGAGTTTCAGTGCATGAGTTTCAGTGCAGGAGTTTCAGGGCATGAGATTCAGGGCATGAGTTTCAGGGCATGAGATTCAGAGCAGGTTTTTCAGGGCATGTAATTCAGGGCATGAGTTTCTGGGCAGAAGATTCAGGGCAGGAGTTTTAGGGCATGTGATTCAGGGCATGAGTTTCAGTGCATGAGTTTCAGGGCAAGAGTTTCAGGGCATGAGATTCAGGGCTTGAATTTCAGGGCATGAGTTTCAGGGCATGAGATTCAGGGCATGAGTTTCAGTGCAGGAACTTGAGGGCATGAGATTCAGTGCACGAGTTTTAGAGCATGAGATTCAGGGCTTCATTTTCAGGGCAGGAGATTCAGGGCAGGTGTTTCAGTGCAGGAGTTTCAGGGCACGAGATTCAGGGCATGAGATTCAGGGCATGAGTTTCAGGGCATGAGTTTCAGGGCATGAGTTTCAGGGCAGGAGTTTCAGGGCATGTGAGTCAAGGCGTGAGTTTCAGGATATGAGATTCATGGCATGAGTTTCAGTGCAGGTGTTTCAGGGCATGAGATTCAGGGCATGAGTTTCAGTGCATGAGTTTCAGGGCAGGAGTTTCAGGGTATGTGATTTAGAGCATGAGTTTCAGGGCATGAGATTCAGGGCTTGAGTTTCAGGGCATGAGGTTCAGGGCATGAGTTTCAGGGCATGAGATTCAGGGCATGAGTTTCAGTACAGGAACTTGAGGGCATGAGATTCAGTGCACGAGTTTCAGAGCCTGAGATTCAGGGCATGAGATTCAGGGCATGATTTTCAAGGCAGGAGATTCAGGGCAGGTGTTTCAGTGCAGGAGTTTCAGGGCATGAGATTCAGGGCATGAGATTCAGGGCATGAGTTTCAGGGCATGAGATTCAAGGCAGGTATTTCAGGGCATGTAATTCAGGGCATGAGTTTCTGTCAGATGATTCAGGGCAGGAATTTTAGGGCATGTGATTCAGGGCATGAGTTTCAGTGCAGGAGTTTCAGGGCATGAGATTCAGGGCATGAGTTTCAGAGCATGAGATTCAGGGCATGAGATTCAGGGCATGATTTTCAGGGCAGGAGATTCAGGGCAGGTGTTTCAGTGCAGGAGTTTCAGGGCACGAGATTCAGGGCATGAGATTCAGGGCATGAGTTTCAGGGCATGAGTTTCAGGGCAGGAGTTTCAGGGCAGGAGTTTCAGGGCATGTGATTCAAGGCGTGAGTTTCAGGATATGAGATTCATGGCATGAGTTTCAGTGCTGGTGTTTCAGGGCATGAGATTCAGGGCATGAGTTTCAGTGCATGAGTTTGAGGGCAGGAGTTTCAAGGCATGAGATTCAGGGCATGACTTTCAGTGCATGAGTTTGAGGGCAGGAGTTTCAGGGCATGAGATTCAGGGCATGAGTTTCAGGGCATGAGATTCAGGGCAGGTATTTCAGGGCATGTAATTCAGGGCATGAGTTTCTGGGCAGATGATTCAGGGCATGAGTTTTAGGGCATGTGATTCAGGGCATGAGTTTCAGTGCATGAGTTTCAGGGCAGGAGTTTCAGGGTATGTGATGTAGGGCATGAGTTTCAGGGCATGAGATTCAGGGCTTGAGATTCAGGGCATGAGTTTCAGAGCATGAGATTCAGGGCATGAGATTCAGGGCATGATTTTCAGGGCAGGAGATTCAGGGCAGATGTTTCAGTGCCGGAGTTTCAGGGCATGAGATTCAGGGCATGAGATTCAGGGCATGAGTTTCAGGACAGGAGATTCAGGGCATGAGTTTCAGGGCATGAGTTTCAGGGCATGAGATTCAGGGCATGAGATTCAGGGCTTCATTTTCAGGGCAGGAGATTCAGGGCAGGTGTTTCAGTGCAGGAGTTTCAGGGCACGAGATTCAGGGCATGAGATTCAGGGCATGAGTTTCAGGGCATGAGTTTCAGGGCAGGAGTTTCAGGGCATGTGATTCAAGGCGTGAGTTTCAGGATATGAGATTCATGGCATGAGTTTCAGTGCAGGTGTTTCAGGGCATGAGATTCAGGGCATGAGTTTCAGTGCATGAGTTTGAGGGCAGGAGTTTCAAGGCATGAGATTCAGGGCATGAGTTTCAGTGCATGAGTTTGAGGGCAGGAGTTTCAGGGCATGAGATTCAGGCCATGAGTTTCAGGGCATGATATTCAGGGCAGGTATTTCAGGGCATGTAATTCAGGGCATGAGTTTCTGGGCCGATGATTCAGGGCATGAGTTTTAGGGCATGTGATTCAGGGCATGAGTTTCAGTGCATGAGTTTCAGGGCAGTAGTTTCAGGGTATGTGATTTAGGGTATGAGTTTCAGGGCATGAGATTCAGGGCAGGAGTTTTAGGGCATGAGATTCAGGGCACGAATTTGAGTGCATGAGTTTCAGAGCATGAGATTCAGGGCATGAGATTCAGGGCATGAGATTCAGAGCATGAGATTCAGGGCATGAGTTTTAGGACAGGAGATTCAGGGCATGAGATTCAGGGCATGAGTTTCAGGGCAGGAGTTTCAGGGCATGTAATTCAGGGCGTGAGTTTCAGGATATGAGATTCATGGCATGAGTTTGAGTGCAGGAGTTTCAGGGCATGAGATTCAGGGCATGAGTTTCAGGGCATGAGATTCAGGGCAGGTATTTCAGGGTATGTAATTCAGGGCATGAGTTTCTGGGCAGATGATTCAGGGCAGGAGTTGTAGGGCATGTGATTCAGGGCATGAGTTTCAGTGCAGGAGTTTCAGGGCATGACATTCAGGGCATGAGATTCAGGGCATGATTTTCAAGGCAGGAGATTCAGGGCTGGTGTTTCAGTGCAGGAGTTTCAGGGCATGAGATTCAGGGCATGAGTTTCAGGGCATGAGATTCAGGGCAGGTATTTCAGGGCATGTAATTCAGGGCATGAGTTTCTGGGCAGATGATTCAGGGCAAAAATTTTAGGGCATGTGATTCAGGGCATGTAATTCAGGGCATGAGTTTCTGGGCAGATGATTCAGGGCAGGAATTTTAGGGCATGTGATTCAGGGCATGAGTTTCAGTGCATGAGTTTCAGGGCAGTAGTTTCAGGGTATGTGATTTAGGGTATGAGTTTCAGGGCATGAGATTCAGGGCAGGAGTTTTAGGGCATGAGATTCAGGGCACGAATTTGAGTGCATGAGTTTCAGGGCAGGAGTTTCAGGGTATGTGATTTAGGGCATGAGTTTCAGAGCATGAGATTCAGGGCATGAGATTCAGGGTATGATTTTCAGGGCAGGAGATTCAGGGCAGGTGTTTCAGTGCAGGAGTTTCAGGGCATGAGATTCAGAGCATGAGATTCAGGGCATGAGTTTTAGGACAGGAGATTCAGGGCATGAGATTCAGGGCATGAGTTTCAGGGCAGGAGTTTCAGGGCATGTAATTCAGGGCGTGAGTTTCAGGATATGAGATTCATAGCATGAGTTTGAGTGCAGGAGTTTCAGGGCATGAGATTCAGGGCATGAGTTTCAGGGCATGAGATTCAGGGCAGGTATTTCAGGGTATGTAATTCAGGGCATGAGTTTCTGGGCAGATGATTCAGGGCAGGAGTTTTAGGGCATGTGATTCAGGGCATGAGTTTCAGTGCATGAGTTTCATTGCAGGAGTTTCAGGGCATGAGATTCAGGGCATGAGTTTCAGGGCATGAGATTCAGGGCAGGTTTTTCAGGGCATGTAATTCAGGGCATGAGTTTCTGGGCAGAAGATTCAGGGCAGGAGTTTTAGGGCATGTGATTCAGGGCATGAGTTTCAGTGCATGAGTTTCAGGGCAAGAGTTTCAGGGCATGAGATTCAGGGCTTGAATTTCAGGGCATGAGTTTCAGGGCATGAGATTCAGGGCATGAGTTTCAGTGCAGGAACTTGAGGGCATGAGATTCAGTGCACGAGTTTTAGAGCATGAGATTCAGGGCTTCATTTTCAGGGCAGGAGATTCACGGCAGGTGTTTCAGTGCAGGAGTTTCAGGGCACGAGATTCAGGGCATGAGATTCAGGGCATGAGTTTCAGGGCAGGAGTTTCAGGGCATGAGTTTCAGGGCAGGAGTTTCAGGGCATGTGATTCAAGGCGTGAGTTTCAGGATATGAGATTCATGGCATGAGTTTCAGTGCAGGTGTTTCAGGGCATGAGATTCAGGGCATGAGTTTCAGTGCATGAGTTTCAGGGCAGGAGTTTCAGGGTATGTGATTTAGGGCATGAGTTTCAGGGCATGAGATTCAGGGCTTGAGTTTCAGGGCATGAGGTTCAGGGCATGAGTTTCAGGGCATGAGATTCAGGGCATGAGTTTCAGTACAGGAACTTGAGGGCATGAGATTCAGTGCACGAGTTTCAGAGCATGAGATTCAGGGCATGAGATTCAGGGCATGATTTTCAAGGCAGGAGATTCAGGGCAGGTGTTTCAGTGCAGGAGTTTCAGGGCATGAGATTCAAGGAAGGTATTTCAGGGCATGTAATTCAGGGCATGAGTTTCTGTCAGATGATTCAGGGCAGGAATTTTAGGGCATGTGATTCAGGGCATGAGTTTCAGTGCAGGAGTTTCAGGGCATGAGATTCAGGGCATGAGTTTCAGAGCATGAGATTCAGGGCATGAGATTCAGGGCATGATTTTCAGGGCAGGAGATTCAGGGCAGGTGTTTCAGTGCAGGAGTTTCAGGGCATGAGATTCAGGGCATGAGATTCAGGGCATGAGTTTCAGGACAGGAGATTCAGGGCATGAGTTTCAGGGCATGAGTTTCAGGGCATGAGATTCAGGGCATGAGATTCAGGGCTTCATTTTCAGGGCAGGAGATTCAGGGCAGGTGTTTCAGTGCAGGAGTTTCAGGGCACGAGATTCAGGGCATGAGATTCAGGGCATGAGTTTCAGGGCATGAGTTTCAGGGCATGAGTTTCAGGGCAGGAGTTTCAGGGCATGTGATTCAAGGCGTGAGTTTCAGGATATGAGATTCATGGCATGAGTTTCAGTGCAGGTGTTTCAGGGCATGAGATTCAGGGCATGAGTTTCAGTGCATGAGTTTCAGGGCAGGAGTTTCAAGGCATGAGATTCTGGGCATGACTTTCAGTGCATGAGTTTGAGGGCAGGAGTTTCAGGGCATGAGATTCAGGGCATGAGTTTCAGGGCATGAGATTCAGGGCAGGTATTTCAGGGCATGTAATTCAGGGCATGAGTTTCTGGGCAGATGATTCAGGGCATGAGTTTTAGGGCATGTGATTCAGGGCATGAGTTTCAGTGCATGAGTTTCAGGGCAGGAGTTTCAGGGTATGTGATGTAGGGCATGAGTTTCAGGGCATGAGATTCAGGGCTTGAGATTCAGGGCATGAGTTTCAGAGCATGAGATTCAGGGCATGAGATTCAGGGCATGATTTTCAGGGCAGGAGATTCAGGGCAGGTGTTTCAGTGCAGGAGTTTCAGGGCATGAGATTCAGGGCATGAGATTCAGGGCATGAGTTTCAGGACAGGAGATTCAGGCCATGAGTTTCAGGGCATGAGTTTCAGGGCATGAGATTCAGGCATGAAATTCAGGGCTTCATTTTCAGGGCAGGAGATTCAGGGCAGGTGTTTCAGTGCAGGAGTTTCAGGGCACGAGATTCAGGGCATGAGATTCAGGGCATGAGTTTCAGGGCATGAGTTTCAGGGCATGAGTTTCAGGGCAGGAGTTTCAGGGCATGTGATTCAAGGCGTGAGTTTCAGGGTATGAGATTCATGGCATGAGTTTCAGTGCAGGTGTTTCAGGGCATGAGATTCAGGGCATGAGTTTCAGTGCGTGAGTTTGAGGGCAGGAGTTTCAAGGCATGAGATTCAGGGCATGAGTTTCAGTGCATGAGTTTGAGGGCAGGAGTTTCAGGGCATGAGATTCAGGCCATGAGTTTCAGGGCATGATATTCAGGGCTGGTATTTCAGGGCATGTAATTCAGGGCATGAGTTTCTGGGCCGATGATTCAGGGCATGAGTTTTAGGGCATGTGATTCAGGGCATGAGTTTCAGTGCATGAGTTTCAGGGCAGGAGTTTCAGGGTATGTGATTTAGGGTATGAGTTTCAGGGCATGAGATTCAGGGCAGGAGTTTTAGGGCATGAGATTCAGGGCACGAATTTGAGTGCATGAGATTCAGTGCACGAGTTTTAGAGCATGAGATTCAGGGCTTCATTTTCAGGGCAGGAGATTCACGGCAGGTGTTTCAGTGCAGGAGTTTCAGGGCACGAGATTCAGGGCATGAGATTCAGGGCATGAGTTTCAGGGCATGAGTTTCAGGGCATGAGTTTCAGGGCAGGAGTTTCAGGGCATGTGATTCAAGGCGTGAGTTTCAGGATATGAGATTCATGGCATGAGTTTCAGTGCAGGTGTTTCAGGGCATGAGATTCAGGGCATGAGTTTCAGTGCATGAGTTTGAGGGCAGGAGTTTCAAGGCATGAGATTCAGGGCATGAGTTTCAGTGCATGAGTTTGAGGGCAGGAGTTTCAGGGC
This sequence comes from Mobula birostris, assembly GCF_030028105.1. Lineage (NCBI taxonomy): Eukaryota > Metazoa > Chordata > Chondrichthyes > Myliobatiformes > Myliobatidae > Mobula > Mobula birostris. The sequence continues at coordinate 45,415 of NW_027275217.1, forward strand.
ATGAGATTCAGGCCATGAGTTTCAGGGCATGATATTCAGGGCAGGTATTTCAGGGCATGTAATTCAGGGCATGAGTTTCTGGGCCGATGATTCAGGGCATGAGTTTTAGGGCATGTGATTCAGGGCATGAGTTTCAGTGCATGAGTTTCAGGGCAGTAGTTTCAGGGTATGTGATTTAGGGTATGAGTTTCAGGGCATGAGATTCAGGGCAGGAGTTTTAGGGCATGAGATTCAGGGCACGAATTTGAGTGCATGAGTTTCAGAGCATGAGATTCAGGGCATGAGATTCAGGGCATGAGATTCAGAGCATGAGATTCAGGGCATGAGTTTTAGGACAGGAGATTCAGGGCATGAGATTCAGGGCATGAGTTTCAGGGCAGGAGTTTCAGGGCATGTAATTCAGGGCGTGAGTTTCAGGATATGAGATTCATGGCATGAGTTTGAGTGCAGGAGTTTCAGGGCATGAGATTCAGGGCATGAGTTTCAGGGCATGAGATTCAGGGCAGGTATTTCAGGGTATGTAATTCAGGGCATGAGTTTCTGGGCAGATGATTCAGGGCAGGAGTTGTAGGGCATGTGATTCAGGGCATGAGTTTCAGTGCAGGAGTTTCAGGGCATGACATTCAGGGCATGAGATTCAGGGCATGATTTTCAAGGCAGGAGATTCAGGGCTGGTGTTTCAGTGCAGGAGTTTCAGGGCATGAGATTCAGGGCATGAGTTTCAGGGCATGAGATTCAGGGCAGGTATTTCAGGGCATGTAATTCAGGGCATGAGTTTCTGGGCAGATGATTCAGGGCAAAAATTTTAGGGCATGTGATTCAGGGCATGTAATTCAGGGCATGAGTTTCTGGGCAGATGATTCAGGGCAGGAATTTTAGGGCATGTGATTCAGGGCATGAGTTTCAGTGCATGAGTTTCAGGGCAGTAGTTTCAGGGTATGTGATTTAGGGTATGAGTTTCAGGGCATGAGATTCAGGGCAGGAGTTTTAGGGCATGAGATTCAGGGCACGAATTTGAGTGCATGAGTTTCAGGGCAGGAGTTTCAGGGTATGTGATTTAGGGCATGAGTTTCAGAGCATGAGATTCAGGGCATGAGATTCAGGGTATGATTTTCAGGGCAGGAGATTCAGGGCAGGTGTTTCAGTGCAGGAGTTTCAGGGCATGAGATTGAGCATGAGATTCAGGGCATGAGTTTTAGGACAGGAGATTCAGGGCATGAGATTCAGGCATGAGTTTCAGGGCAGGAGTTTCAGGGCATGTAATTCAGGGCGTGAGTTTCAGGATATGAGATTCATAGCATGAGTTTGAGTGCAGGAGTTTCAGGCATGAGATTCAGGGCATGAGTTTCAGGGCATGAGATTCAGGGCAGGTATTTCAGGGTATGTAATTCAGGCATGAGTTTCTGGGCAGATGATTCAGGGCAGGAGTTTTAGGGCATGTGATTCAGGGCATGAGTTTCAGTGCATGAGTTTCATTGCAGGAGTTTCAGGGCATGAGATTCAGGGCATGAGTTTCAGGGCATGAGATTCAGGGCAGGTTTTTCAGGGCATGTAATTCAGGGCATGAGTTTCTGGGCAGAAGATTCAGGGCAGGAGTTTTAGGGCATGTGATTCAGGGCATGAGTTTCAGTGCATGAGTTTCAGGGCAAGAGTTTCAGGGCATGAGATTCAGGGCTTGAATTTCAGGGCATGAGTTTCAGGGCATGAGATTCAGGGCATGAGTTTCAGTGCAGGAACTTGAGGGCATGAGATTCAGTGCACGAGTTTTAGAGCATGAGATTCAGGGCTTCATTTTCAGGCAGGAGATTCACGGCAGGTGTTTCAGTGCAGGAGTTTCAGGGCACGAGATTCAGGGCATGAGATTCAGGGCATGAGTTTCAGGGCATGAGTTTCAGGGCATGAGTTTCAGGGCAGGAGTTTCAGGGCATGTGATTCAAGGCGTGAGTTTCAGGATATGAGATTCATGGCATGAGTTTCAGTGCAGGTGTTTCAGGGCATGAGATTCAGGGCATGAGTTTCAGTGCATGAGTTTCAGGGCAGGAGTTTCAGGGTATGTGATTTAGGGCATGAGTTTCAGGGCATGAGATTCAGGGCTTGAGTTTCAGGGCATGAGGTTCAGGGCATGAGTTTCAGGGCATGAGATTCAGGGCATGAGTTTCAGTACAGGAACTTGAGGGCATGAGATTCAGTGCACGAGTTTCAGAGCATGAGATTCAGGGCATGAGATTCAGGGCATGATTTTCAAGGCAGGAGATTCAGGGCAGGTGTTTCAGTGCAGGAGTTTCAGGGCATGAGATTCAAGGAAGGTATTTCAGGGCATGTAATTCAGGGCATGAGTTTCTGTCAGATGATTCAGGGCAGGAATTTTAGGGCATGTGATTAAGGGCATGAGTTTCAGTGCAGGAGTTTCAGGGCATGAGATTCAGGGCATGAGTTTCAGAGCATGAGATTCAGGGCATGAGATTCAGGGCATGATTTTCAGGGCAGGAGATTCAGGGCAGGTGTTTCAGTGCAGGAGTTTCAGGGCATGAGATTCAGGGCATGAGATTCAGGGCATGAGTTTCAGGACAGGAGATTCAGGGCATGAGTTTCAGGGCATGAGTTTCAGGGCATGAGATTCAGGGCATGAGATTCAGGGCTTCATTTTCAGGGCAGGAGATTCAGGGCAGGTGTTTCAGTGCAGGAGTTTCAGGGCACGAGATTCAGGGCATGAGATTCAGGGCATGAGTTTCAGGGCATGAGTTTCAGGGCATGAGTTTCAGGGCAGGAGTTTCAGGGCATGTGATTCAAGGCGTGAGTTTCAGGATATGAGATTCATGGCATGAGTTTCAGTGCAGGTGTTTCAGGGCATGAGATTCAGGGCATGAGTTTCAGTGCATGAGTTTCAGGGCAGGAGTTTCAAGGCATGAGATTCTGGGCATGACTTTCAGTGCATGAGTTTGAGGGCAGGAGTTTCAGGGCATGAGATTCAGGGCATGAGTTTCAGGGCATGAGATTCAGGGCAGGTATTTCAGGGCATGTAATTCAGGGCATGAGTTTCTGGGCAGATGATTCAGGGCATGAGTTTTAGGGCATGTGATTCAGGGCATGAGTTTCAGTGCATGAGTTTCAGGGCAGGAGTTTCAGGGTATGTGATGTAGGGCATGAGTTTCAGGGCATGAGATTCAGGGCTTGAGATTCAGGGCATGAGTTTCAGAGCATGAGATTCAGGGCATGAGATTCAGGGCATGATTTTCAGGGCAGGAGATTCAGGGCAGGTGTTTCAGTGCAGGAGTTTCAGGGCATGAGATTCAGGGCATGAGATTCAGGGCATGAGTTTCAGGACAGGAGATTCAGGCCATGAGTTTCAGGGCATGAGTTTCAGGGCATGAGATTCAGGCATGAAATTCAGGGCTTCATTTTCAGGCAGGAGATTCAGGGCAGGTGTTTCAGTGCAGGAGTTTCAGGGCACGAGATTCAGGGCATGAGATTCAGGGCATGAGTTTCAGGGCATGAGTTTCAGGGCATGAGTTTCAGGGCAGGAGTTTCAGGGCATGTGATTCAAGGCGTGAGTTTCAGGGTATGAGATTCATGGCATGAGTTCAGTGCAGGTGTTTCAGGGCATGAGATTCAGGGCATGAGTTTCAGTGCGTGAGTTTGAGGGCAGGAGTTTCAAGGCATGAGATTCAGGGCATGAGTTTCAGTGCATGAGTTTGAGGGCAGGAGTTTCAGGGCATGAGATTCTGGGCATGACTTTCAGTGCATGAGTTTGAGGGCAGGAGTTTCAGGGCATGAGATTCAGGGCATGAGTTTCAGGGCATGAGATTCAGGGCAGGTATTTCAGGGCATGTAATTCAGGGCATGAGTTTCTGGGCAGATGATTCAGGGCATGAGTTTTAGGGCATGTGATTCAGGGCATGAGTTTCAGTGCATGAGTTTCAGGGCAGGAGTTTCAGGGTATGTGATGTAGGGCATGAGTTTCAGGGCATGAGATTCAGGGCTTGAGATTCAGGGCATGAGTTTCAGAGCATGAGATTCAGGGCATGAGATTCAGGCATGATTTTCAGGGCAGGAGATTCAGGGCAGGTGTTTCAGTGCAGGAGTTTCAGGGCATGAGATTCATGGCATGAGATTCAGGGCATGAGTTTCAGGACAGGAGATTCAGGCCATGAGTTTCAGGGCATGAGTTTCAGGGCATGAGATTCAGGCATGAAATTCAGGGGCTTCATTTTCAGGGCAGGAGATTCAGGGCAGGTGTTTCAGTGCAGGAGTTTCAGGGCACGAGATTCAGGGCATGAGATTCAGGGGCATGAGTTTCAGGGCATGAGTTTCAGGGCATGAGTTTCAGGGCAGGAGTTTCAGGGCATGTGATTCAAGGCGTGAGTTTCAGGGTATGAGATTCATGGCATGAGTTTCAGTGCAGGTGTTTCAGGGCATGAGATTCAGGGCATGAGTTTCAGTGCGTGAGTTTGAGGGCAGGAGTTTCAAGGCATGAGATTCAGGGCATGAGTTTCAGTGCATGAGTTTGAGGGCAGGAGTTTCTGGGCATGAGATTCAGGCCATGAGTTTCAGGGCATGATATTCAGGCTGGTATTTCAGGGCATGTAATTCAGGGCATGAGTTTCTGGGCCGATGATTCAGGGGCATGAGTTTTAGGGCATGTGATTCAGGGCATGAGTTTCAGTGCATGAGTTTCAGGGCAGGAGTTTCAGGGTATGTGATTTAGGGTATGAGTTTCAGGGCATGAGATTCAGGGCAGGAGTTTTAGGGCATGAGATTCAGGGCACGAATTTGAGTGCATGAGATTCAGTGCACGAGTTTTAGAGCATGAGATTCAGGGCTTCATTTTCAGGGCAGGAGATTCACGGCAGGTGTTTCAGTGCAGGAGTTTCAGGGCACGAGATTCAGGGCATGAGATTCAGGGCATGAGTTTCAGGGCATGAGTTTCAGGGCATGAGTTTCAGGGCAGGAGTTTCAGGGCATGTGATTCAAGGCGTGAGTTTCAGGATATGAGATTCATGGCATGAGTTTCAGTGCAGGTGTTTCAGGGCATGAGATTCAGGGCATGAGTTTCAGTGCATGAGTTTCAGGGCAGGAGTTTCAGGGTATGTGATTTAGGGCATGAGTTTCAGGGCATGAGATTCAGGGCTGAGTTTCAGGGCATGAGGTTCAGGGCATGAGTTTTCAGGGCATGAGATTCAGGGCATGAGTTTCAGTACAGGAACTTGAGGGCATGAGATTCAGTGCACGAGTTTCAGAGCATGAGATTCAGGGCATGAGATTCAGGGCATGATTTTCAAGGCAGGAGATTCAGGGCAGGTGTTTCAGTGCAGGAGTTTCAGGGCATGAGATTCAAGGAAGGTATTTCAGGGCATGTAATTCAGGGCATGAGTTTCTGTCAGATGATTCAGGGCAGGAATTTTAGGGCATGTGATTCAGGCATGAGTTTCAGTGCAGGAGTTTCAGGGCATGAGATTCAGGGCATGAGTTTCAGAGCATGAGATTCAGGGCATGAGATTCAGGGCATGATTTTCAGGGCAGGAGATTCAGGGCAGGTGTTTCAGTGCAGGAGTTTCAGGGCATGAGATTCAGGGCATGAGATTCAGGGCATGAGTTTCAGGACAGGAGATTCAGGGCATGAGTTTCAGGGCATGAGTTTCAGGGCATGAGATTCAGGGCATGAGATTCAGGGCTTCATTTTCAGGGCAGGAGATTCAGGGCAGGTGTTTCAGTGCAGGAGTTTCAGGGCACGAGATTCAGGGCATGAGATTCAGGCATGAGTTTCAGGGCATGAGTTTCAGGGCAGGAGTTTCAGGCAGGAGTTTCAGGGCATGTGATTCAAGGCGTGAGTTTCAGGATATGAGATTCATGGCATGAGTTTCAGTGCAGGTGTTTCAGGGCATGAGATTCAGGGCATGAGTTTCAGTGCATGAGTTTGAGGGCAGGAGTTTCAAGGCATGAGATTCAGGGCATGAATTTCAGTGCATGAGTTTGAGGCAGGCGTTTCAGGGCATGAGATTCAGGGCATGAGTTTCAGGCATGAGATTCAGGGCAGGTATTTCAGGGCATGTAATTCAGGGCATGAGTTTTCGGCAGATGATTCAGGGCATGAGTTTTAGGGCATGTGATTCAGGGCATGAGTTTCAGTGCATGAGTTTCAGGGCAGGAAGTTTCAGGGTATGTGATGTAGGGCATGAGTTTCAGGGCATGAGATTCAGGGCTTGAGATTCAGGGCATGAGGTTCAGGGCTTGAGTTTCAGGGCATGAGATTCAGGGCTTGAGTTTCAGGGCATGAGGTTCAGGGCATGAGTTTCAGGGCATGAGATTCAGGGCATGAGTTTCAGTGCAGGAACTTGAGGGCATGAGATTCAGTGCACGAGTTTCAGAGCATCAGATTCAGGGCATGAGATTCAGGGCATGATTTTCAAGGCAGGAGATTCAGGGCTGGTGTTTCAGTGCAGGAGTTTCAGGGCATGAGATTCAGGGCATGAGATTCAGGGCATGAGTTTCAGGGCATGAGATTCAGGGCAGGTATTTCAGGGCACGTAATTCAGGGCATGAGTTTCTGGGCAGATGATTGAGGGCAAAAATTTTAGGGCATGTGATTCAGGGCATGTAATTCAGGGCATGAGTTTCTGGGCAGATGATTCAGGGCAGGAATTTTAGGGCATGTGATTCAGGGCATGAGTTTCAGTGCATGAGTTTCAGGGCAGTAGTTTCAGGGTATGTGATTTAGGGTATGAGTTTCAGGGCATGAGATTCAGGGCAGGAGTTTTAGGGCATGAGATTCAGGGCACGAATTTGAGTGCTTGAGTTTCAGGGCAGGAGTTTCAGGGTATGTGATTTAGGGCATGAGTTTCAGAGCATGAGATTCAGGGCATGAGATTCAGGGTATGATTTTCAGGGCAGGAGATTCAGGGCAGGTGTTTCAGTGCAGGAGTTTCAGGGCATGAGATTCAGAGCATGAGATTCAGGCATGAGTTTTAGGACAGGAGATTCAGGGCATGAGATTCAGGGCATGAGTTTCAGGGCAGGAGTTTCAGGGCATGTAATTCAGGGCGTGAGTTTCAGGATATGAGATTCATGGCATGAGTTTGAGTGCAGGAGTTTCAGGGCATGAGATTCAGGGCATGAGTTTCAGGGCATGAGATTCAGGGCAGGTATTTCAGGGTATGTAATTCAGGCATGAGTTTCTGGGCAGATGATTCAGGGCAGGAGTTTTAGGGCATGTGATTCAGGGCATGAGTTTCAGTGCATGAGTTTCAGTGCAGGAGTTTCAGGGCATGAGATTCAGGGCATGAGTTTCAGGGCATGAGATTCAGAGCAGGTTTTTCAGGGCATGTAATTCAGGGCATGAGTTTCTGGGCAGAAGATTCAGGGCAGGAGTTTTAGGGCATGTGATTCAGGGCATGAGTTTCAGTGCATGAGTTTCAGGGCAAGAGTTTCAGGGCATGAGATTCAGGGCTTGAATTTCAGGCATGAGTTTCAGGGCATGAGATTCAGGGCATGAGTTTCAGTGCAGGAACTTGAGGGCATGAGATTCAGTGCACGAGTTTTAGAGCATGAGATTCAGGGCTTCATTTTCAGGGCAGGAGATCAGGGCAGGTGTTTCAGTGCAGGAGTTTCAGGGCACGAGATTCAGGGCATGAGATTCAGGGCATGAGTTTCAGGGCATGAGTTTCAGGGCATGAGTTTCAGGGCAGGAGTTTCAGGGCATGTGAGTCAAGGCGTGAGTTTCAGGATATGAGATTCATGGCATGAGTTTCAGTGCAGGTGTTTCAGGGCATGAGATTCAGGGCATGAGTTTCAGTGCATGAGTTTCAGGGCATGAGATTCAGGGCAGGTATTTCAGGGTATGTAATTCAGGGCATGAGTTTCTGGGCAGATGATTCAGGGCAGGAGTTTTAGGGCATGTGATTCAGGGCATGAGTTTCAGTGCATGAGTTTCAGTGCAGGAGTTTCAGGGCATGAGATTCAGGGCATGAGTTTCAGGGCATGAGATTCAGAGCAGGTTTTTCAGGGCATGTAATTCAGGGCATGAGTTTCTGGGCAGAAGATTCAGGGCAGGAGTTTTAGGGCATGTGATTCAGGGCATGAGTTTCAGTGCATGAGTTTCAGGGCAAGAGTTTCAGGGCATGAGATTCAGGGCTTGAATTTCAGGGCATGAGTTTCAGGGCATGAGATTCAGGGGCATGAGTTTCAGTGCAGGAACTTGAGGGCATGAGATTCAGTGCACGAGTTTTAGAGCATGAGATTCAGGGCTTCATTTTCAGGGCAGGAGATTCAGGGCAGGTGTTTCAGTGCAGGAGTTTCAGGGCACGAGATTCAGGGCATGAGATTCAGGGCATGAGTTTCAGGGCATGAGTTTCAGGGCATGAGTTTCAGGGCAGGAGTTTCAGGGCATGTGAGTCAAGGCGTGAGTTTCAGGATATGAGATTCATGGCATGAGTTTCAGTGCAGGTGTTTCAGGGCATGAGATTCAGGGCATGAGTTTCAGTGCATGAGTTTCAGGGCAGGAGTTTCAGGGTATGTGATTTAGAGCATGAGTTTCAGGGCATGAGATTCAGGGCTTGAGTTTCAGGGCATGAGGTTCAGGCATGAGTTTCAGGGCATGAGATTCAGGGCATGAGTTTCAGTACAGGAACTTGAGGGCATGAGATTCAGTGCACGAGTTTCAGAGCATGAGATTCAGGGCATGAGATTCAGGGCATGATTTTCAAGGCAGGAGATTCAGGGCAGGTGTTTCAGTGCAGGAGTTTCAGGGCACGAGATTCAGGCATGAGATTCAGGCATGAGTTTCAGGGCATGAGTTTCAGGGCAGGAGTTTCAGGGCAGGAGTTTCAGGGCATGTGATTCAAGGCGTGAGTTTCAGGATATGAGATTCATGGCATGAGTTTCAGTGCAGGTGTTTCAGGGCATGAGATTCAGGGCATGAGTTTCAGTGCATGAGTTTGAGGGCAGGAGTTTCAAGGCATGAGATTCAGGGCATGACTTTCAGTGCATGAGTTTGAGGGCAGGAGTTTCAGGGCATGAGATTCAGGGCATGAGTTTCAGGGCATGAGATTCAGGGCAGGTATTTCAGGGCATGTAATTCAGGGCATGAGTTTCTGGCAGATGATTCAGGGCATGAGTTTTAGGGCATGTGATTCAGGGCATGAGTTTCAGTGCATGAGTTTCAGGGCAGGAGTTTCAGGGTATGTGATGTAGGCATGAGTTTCAGGGCATGAGATTCAGGGCTTGAGATTCAGGGCATGAGTTTCAGAGCATGAGATTCAGGGCATGAGATTCAGGGCATGATTTTCAGGGCAGGAGATTCAGGGCAGATGTTTCAGTGCCGGAGTTTCAGGGCATGAGATTCAGGGCATGAGATTCAGGGCATGAGTTTCAGGACAGGAGATTCAGGGCATGAGTTTCAGGGCATGAGTTTCAGGGCATGAGATTCAGGGCATGAGATTCAGGGCTTCATTTTCAGGGCAGGAGATTCAGGGCAGGTGTTTCAGTGCAGGAGTTTCAGGGCACGAGATTCAGGGCATGAGATTCAGGCATGAGTTTCAGGGCATGAGTTTTCAGGGCATGAGTTTCAGGGCAGGAGTTTCAGGGCATGTGATTCAAGGCGTGAGTTTCAGGATATGAGATTCATGGCATGAGTTTCAGTGCAGGTGTTTCAGGGCATGAGATTCAGGGCATGAGTTTCAGTGCATGAGTTTGAGGGCAGGAGTTTCAAGCATGAGATTCAGGGCATGAGTTTCAGTGCATGAGTTTGAGGGCAGGAGTTTCAGGGCATGAGATTCAGGCCATGAGTTTCAGGGCATGATATTCAGGCAGGTATTTCAGGGCATGTAATTCAGGGCATGAGTTTCTGGGCCGATGATTCAGGGCATGAGTTTTAGGGGCATGTGATTCAGGGCATGAGTTTCAGTGCATGAGTTTCAGGGCAGTAGTTTCAGGTATGTGATTTAGGGTATGAGTTTCAGGGCATGAGATTCAGGGCAGGAGTTTTAGGGCATGAGATTCAGGGCACGAATTTGAGTGCATGAGTTTCAGAGCATGAGATTCAGGGCATGAGATTCAGGGCATGAGATTCAGAGCATGAGATTCAGGGCATGAGTTTTAGGACAGGAGATTCAGGGCATGAGATTCAGGGCATGAGTTTCAGGGCAGGAGTTTCAGGGCATGTAATTCAGGGCGTGAGTTTCAGGATATGAGATTCATGGCATGAGTTTGAGTGCAGGAGTTTCAGGGCATGAGATTCAGGGCATGAGTTTCAGGGCATGAGATTCAGGGCAGGTATTTCAGGGTATGTAATTCAGGGCATGAGTTTCTGGGCAGATGATTCAGGGCAGGAGTTGTAGGGCATGTGATTCAGGGCATGAGTTTCAGTGCAGGAGTTTCAGGGCATGACATTCAGGGCATGAGATTCAGGGCATGATTTCAAGGCAGGAGATTCAGGGCTGGTGTTTCAGTGCAGGAGTTTCAGGGCATGAGATTCAGGGCATGAGTTTCAGGGCATGAGATTCAGGGCAGGTATTTCAGGGCATGTAATCAGGGCATGAGTTTCTGGCAGATGATTCAGGGCAAAAATTTTAGGGCATGTGATTCAGGGCATGTAATTCAGGGCATGAGTTTCTGGGCAGATGATTCAGGGCAGGAATTTTAGGGCATGTGATTCAGGGCATGAGTTTCAGTGCATGAGTTTCAGGGCAGTAGTTTCAGGGTATGTGATTTAGGGTATGAGTTTCAGGGCATGAGATTCAGGGCAGGAGTTTTAGGGCATGAGATTCAGGGCACGAATTTGAGTGCATGAGTTTCAGGGCAGGAGTTTCAGGGTATGTGATTTAGGGCATGAGTTTCAGAGCATGAGATTCAGGGCATGAGATTCAGGGTATGATTTTCAGGGCAGGAGATTCAGGGCAGGTGTTTCAGTGCAGGAGTTTCAGGGCATGAGATTCAGAGCATGAGATTCAGGGCATGAGTTTTAGGACAGGAGATTCAGGGCATGAGATTCAGGGCATGAGTTTCAGGGCAGGAGTTTCAGGCATGTAATTCAGGGCGTGAGTTTCAGGATTTGAGATTCATAGCATGAGTTTGAGTGCAGGAGTTTCAGGGCATGAGATTCAGGGCATGAGTTTCAGGGCATGAGATTCAGGGCAGGTATTTCAGGGTATGTAATTCAGGCATGAGTTTCTGGGCAGATGATTCAGGGCAGGAGTTTTAGGGCATGTGATTCAGGGCATGAGTTTCAGTGCATGAGTTTCATTGCAGGAGTTTCAGGGCATGAGATTCAGGGCATGAGTTTCAGGGCATGAGATTCAGGGCAGGTTTTTCAGGGCATGTAATTCAGGGCATGAGTTTCTGGGCAGAAGATTCAGGGCAGGAGTTTTAGGGCATGTGATTCAGGGCATGAGTTTCAGTGCATGAGTTTCAGGCAAGAGTTTCAGGGCATGAGATTCAGGGCTTGAATTTCAGGGCATGAGTTTCAGGGCATGAGATTCAGGGCATGAGTTTCAGTGCAGGAACTTGAGGGCATGAGATTCAGTGCACGAGTTTTAGAGCATGAGATTCAGGGCTTCATTTTCAGGGCAGGAGATTACGGCAGGTGTTTCAGTGCAGGAGTTTCAGGGCACGAGATTCAGGCATGAGATTCAGGGCATGAGTTTCAGGGCAGGAGTTTCAGGGCATGAGTTTCAGGGCAGGAGTTTCAGGGCATGTGATTCAAGGCGTGAGTTTCAGGATATGAGATTCATGGCATGAGTTTCAGTGCAGGTGTTTCAGGGCATGAGATTCAGGGCATGAGTTTCAGTGCATGAGTTTCAGGGCAGGAGTTTCAGGGTATGTGATTTAGGGCATGAGTTTCAGGGCATGAGATTCAGGGCTTGAGTTTCAGGGCATGAGGTTCAGGGCATGAGTTTCAGGGCATGAGATTCAGGCATGAGTTTCAGTACAGGAACTTGAGGGCATGAGATTCAGTGCACGAGTTTCAGAGCATGAGATTCAGGGCATGAGATTCAGGGCATGATTTTCAAGGCAGGAGATTCAGGGCAGGTGTGTTTCAGTGCAGGAGTTTCAGGGCATGAGATTCAAGGAAGGTATTTCAGGGCATGTAATTCAGGGCATGAGTTTCTGTCAGATGATTCAGGGCAGGAATTTTAGGGCATGTGATTCAGGGCATGAGTTTCAGTGCAGGAGTTTCAGGGCATGAGATTCAGGGCATGAGTTTCAGAGCATGAGATTCAGGGCATGAGATTCAGGGCATGATTTTCAGGGCAGGAGATTCAGGGCAGGTGTTTCAGTGCAGGAGTTTCAGGGCATGAGATTCAGGGCATGAGATTCAGGGGCATGAGTTTCAGGACAGGAGATTCAGGGCATGAGTTTCAGGGCATGAGTTTCAGGGCATGAGATTCAGGGCATGAGATTCAGGGCTTCATTTTCAGGGCAGGAGATTCAGGGCAGGTGTTTCAGTGCAGGAGTTTCAGGGCACGAGATTCAGGGCATGAGATTCAGGGCATGAGTTTCAGGGCATGAGTTTCAGGCATGAGTTTCAGGGCAGGAGTTTCAGGGCATGTGATTCAAGGCGTGAGTTTCAGGATATGAGATTCTATGGCATGAGTTTCAGTGCAGGTGTTTCAGGGCATGAGATCAGGGCATGAGTTTCAGTGCATGAGTTTCAGGGCAGGAGTTTCAAGGCATGAGATTCTGGCATGACTTTCAGTGCATGAGTTTGAGGGCAGGAGTTTCAGGGCATGAGATTCAGGGCATGAGTTTCAGGGCATGAGATTCAGGGCAGGTATTTCAGGGCATGTAATTCAGGGCATGAGTTTCTGGGCAGATGATTCAGGGCATGAGTTTTAGGGCATGTGATTCAGGGCATGAGTTTCAGTGCATGAGTTTCAGGGCAGGAGTTTCAGGGTATGTGATGTAGGGCATGAGTTTCAGGGCATGAGATTCAGGGCTTGAGATTCAGGGCATGAGTTTCAGAGCATGAGATTCAGGGCATGAGATTCAGGGCATGATTTTCAGGGCAGGAGATTCAGGGCAGGTGTTTCAGTGCAGGAGTTTCAGGGCATGAGATTCAGGGCATGAGATTCAGGGCATGAGTTTCAGGACAGGAGATTCAGGCCATGAGTTTCAGGGCATGAGTTTCAGGGCATGAGATTCAGGCATGAAATTCAGGGCTTCATTTTTCAGGGCAGGAGATTCAGGGCAGGTGTTTCAGTGCAGGAGTTTCAGGGCACGAGATTCAGGGCATGAGATTCAGGGCATGAGTTTCAGGGCATGAGTTTCAGGGCATGAGTTTCAGGGCAGGAGTTCAGGGCATGTGATTCAAGGCGTGAGTTTCAGGGTATGAGATTCATGGCATGAGTTTCAGTGCAGGTGTTTCAGGGCATGAGATTCAGGGCATGAGTTTCAGTGCGTGAGTTTGAGGGCAGGAGTTTCAAGGCATGAGATTCAGGGCATGAGTTTCAGTGCATGAGTTTGAGGCAGGAGTTTCAGGCATGAGATTCAGGCCATGAGTTTCAGGGCATGATATTCAGGGCTGGTATTTCAGGGCATGTAATTCAGGGCATGAGTTTCTGGGCCGATGATTCAGGGCATGAGTTTTAGGGCATGTGATTCAGGCATGAGTTTCAGTGCATGAGTTTCAGGGCAGGAGTTTCAGGGTATGTGATTTAGGGTATGAGTTTCAGGGCATGAGATTCAGGGCAGGAGTTTTAGGGCATGAGATTCAGGGCACGAATTTGAGTGCATGAGATTCAGTGCACGAGTTTTAGAGCATGAGATTCAGGGCTTCATTTTCAGGGCAGGAGATTCACGGCAGGTGTTTCAGTGCAGGAGTTTCAGGGCACGAGATTCAGGGCATGAGATTCAGGGCATGAGTTTCAGGGCATGAGTTTCAGGGCATGAGTTTCAGGGCAGGAGTTTCAGGGCATGTGATTCAAGGCGTGAGTTTCAGGATATGAGATTCATGGCATGAGTTTCAGTGCAGGTGTTTCAGGGCATGAGATTCAGGGCATGAGTTTCAGTGCATGAGTTTCAGGGCAGGAGTTTCAGGGTATGTGATTTAGGGCATGAGTTTCAGGGCATGAGATTCAGGGCTTGAGTTTCAGGGCATGAGGTTCAGGGCATGAGTTTCAGGGCATGAGATTCAGGGCATGAGTTTCAGTACAGGAACTTGAGGGCATGAGATTCAGTGCACGAGTTTCAGAGCATGAGATTCAGGGCATGAGATTCAGGGCATGATTTTCAAGGCAGGAGATTCAGGGCAGGTGTTTCAGTGCAGGAGTTTCAGGGCATGAGATTCAAGGAAGGTATTTCAGGGCATGTAATTCAGGCATGAGTTTCTGTCAGATGATTCAGGGCAGGAATTTTAGGGCATGTGATTCAGGGCATGAGTTTCAGTGCAGGAGTTTCAGGGCATGAGATTCAGGGCATGAGTTTCAGAGCATGAGATTCAGGGCATGAGATTCAGGGCATGATTTTCAGGGCAGGAGATTCAGGGCAGGTGTTTCAGTGCAGGAGTTTCAGGGCATGAGATTCAGGGCATGAGATTCAGGCATGAGTTTCAGGACAGGAGATTCAGGGCATGAGTTTCAGGCATGAGTTTCAGGGCATGAGATTCAGGGCATGAGATTCAGGGCTTCATTTTTCAGGGCAGGAGATTCAGGGCAGGTGTTTCAGTGCAGGAGTTTCAGGGCACGAGATTCAGGGCATGAGATTCAGGGCATGAGTTTCAGGGCATGAGTTTCAGGGCAGGAGTTTCAGGGCAGGAGTTTCAGGGCATGTGATTCAAGGCGTGAGTTTCAGGGCATGAGATTCAGGGCATGAGTTTCAGTGCATGAGTTTGAGGGCAGGAGTTTCAAGGCATGAGATTCAGGGCATGACTTTCAGTGCATGAGTTTGAGGGCAGGAGTTTCAGGGCATGAGATTCAGGGCATGAGTTTCAGGCATGAGATTCAGGGCAGGTATTTCAGGGCATGTAATTCAGGGCATGAGTTTCTGGGCAGATGATTCAGGGCATGAGTTTTAGGGCATGTGATTCAGGGCATGAGTTTCAGTGCATGAGTTTCAGGGCAGGAGTTTCAGGGTATGTGATGTAGGGCATGAGTTTCAGGGCATGAGATTCAGGGCTTGAGATTCAGGGCATGAGGTTCAGGGCTTGAGTTTCAGGGCATGAGATTCAGGGCTTGAGTTTCAGGGCATGAGGTTCAGGGCATGAGTTTCAGGGCATGAGATTCAGGGCATGAGTTTCAGTGCAGGAACTTGAGGGCATGAGATTCAGTGCACGAGTTTCAGAGCATCAGATTCAGGGCATGAGATTCAGGGCATGATTTTCAAGGCAGGAGATTCAGGGCTGGTGTTTCAGTGCAGGAGTTTCAGGGCATGAGATTCAGGGCATGAGATTCAGGGCATGAGTTTCAGGGCATGAGATTCAGGGCAGGTATTTCAGGGCACGTAATTCAGGGCATGAGTTTCTGGGCAGATGATTGAGGCAAAAATTTTAGGGCATGTGATTCAGGGCATGTAATTCAGGGCATGAGTTTCTGGGCAGATGATTCAGGGCAGGAATTTTAGGGCATGTGATTCAGGGCATGAGTTTCAGTGCATGAGTTTCAGGGCAGTAGTTTCAGGGTATGTGATTTAGGGTATGAGTTTCAGGGCATGAGATTCAGGGCAGGAGTTTTAGGGCATGAGATTCAGGGCACGAATTTGAGTGCTGAGTTTCAGGGCAGGAGTTTCAGGGTATGTGATTTAGGGCATGAGTTTCAGAGCATGAGATTCAGGGCATGAGATTCAGGGTATGATTTCTCAGGGCAGGAGATTCAGGGCAGGTGTTTCAGTGCAGGAGTTTCAGGGCATGAGATTCAGAGCATGAGATTCAGGGCATGAGTTTTAGGACAGGAGATTCAGGCATGAGATTCAGGGCATGAGTTTCAGGGCAGGAGTTTCAGGGCATGTAATTCAGGGCGTGAGTTTCAGGATATGAGATTCATGGCATGAGTTTGAGTGCAGGAGTTTCAGGGCATGAGATTCAGGGCATGAGTTTCAGGGCATGAGATTCAGGGCAGGTATTTCAGGGTATGTAATTCAGGGCATGAGTTTCTGGGCAGATGATTCAGGGCAGGAGTTTTAGGGCATGTGATTCAGGGCATGAGTTTCAGTGCATGAGTTTCAGTGCAGGGAGTTTCAGGGCATGAGATTCAGGGCATGAGTTTCAGGCATGAGATTCAGAGCAGGTTTTTCAGGGCATGTAATTCAGGGCATGAGTTTCTGGGCAGAAGATTCAGGGCAGGAGTTTTAGGGCATGTGATTCAGGGCATGAGTTTCAGTGCATGAGTTTCAGGGCAAGAGTTTCAGGGCATGAGATTCAGGGCTTGAATTTCAGGGCATGAGTTTCAGGGCATGAGATTCAGGCATGAGTTTCAGTGCAGGAACTTGAGGGCATGAGATTCAGTGCACGAGTTTTAGAGCATGAGATTCAGGGCTTCATTTTCAGGGCAGGAGATTCAGGGCAGGTGTTTCAGTGCAGGAGTTTCAGGGCACGAGATTCAGGGCATGAGATTCAGGGCATGAGTTTCAGGGCATGAGTTTCAGGGCATGAGTTTCAGGGCAGGAGTTTCAGGGCATGTGAGTCAAGGCGTGAGTTTCAGGATATGAGATTCATGGCATGAGTTTCAGTGCAGGTGTTTCAGGGCATGAGATTCAGGGCATGAGTTTCAGTGCATGAGTTTCAGGGCAGGAGTTTCAGGGTATGTGATTTAGAGCATGAGTTTCAGGGCATGAGATTCAGGGCTTGAGTTTCAGGGCATGAGGTTCAGGGCATGAGTTTCAGGGCATGAGATTCAGGGCATGAGATTCAGGGCATGATTTTCAAGGCAGGAGATTCAGGGCAGGTGTTTCAGTGCAGGAGTTTCAGGGCATGAGATTCAGGGCATGAGATTCAGGGCATGAGTTTCAGGGCATGAGATTCAAGGCAGGTATTTCAGGGCATGTAATTCAGGGCATGAGTTTCTGTCAGATGATTCAGGGCAGGAATTTTAGGGCATGTGATTCAGGGCATGAGTTTCAGTGCAGGAGTTTCAGGGCATGAGATTCAGGGCATGAGTTTCAGAGCATGAGATTCAGGGCATGAGATTCAGGGCATGATTTTCAGGCAGGAGATTCAGGGCAGGTGTTTCAGTGCAGGAGTTTCAGGGCACGAGATTCAGGGCATGAGATTCAGGGCATGAGTTTCAGGGCATGAGTTTCAGGCAGGAGTTTCAGGCAGGAGTTTCAGGGCATGTGATTCAAGGCGTGAGTTTCAGGATATGAGATTCATGGCATGAGTTTCAGTGCAGGTGTTTCAGGGCATGAGATTCAGGGCATGAGTTTCAGTGCATGAGTTTGAGGGCAGGAGTTTCAAGGCATGAGATTCAGGGCATGACTTTCAGTGCATGAGTTTGAGGGCAGGAGTTTCAGGGCATGAGATTCAGGGCATGAGTTTCAGGGCATGAGATTCAGGGCAGGTATTTCAGGGCATGTAATTCAGGGCATGAGTTTCTGGGCAGATGATTCAGGGCATGAGTTTTAGGGCATGTGATTCAGGGCATGAGTTTCAGTGCATGAGTTTCAGGGCAGGAGTTTCAGGGTATGTGATGTAGGGCATGAGTTTCAGGCATGAGATTCAGGGCTTGAGATTCAGGCATGAGTTTCAGAGCATGAGATTCAGGGCATGAGATTCAGGGCATGATTTTCAGGGCAGGAGATTCAGGGCAGATGTTTCAGTGCCGGAGTTTCAGGGCATGAGATTCAGGCATGAGATTCAGGCATGAGTTTCAGGACAGGGATTCAGGGCATGAGTTTCAGGGCATGAGTTTCAGGGCATGAGATTCAGGGCATGAGATTCAGGGCTTCATTTTCAGGGCAGGAGATTCAGGGCAGGTGTTTCAGTGCAGGAGTTTCAGGGCACGAGATTCAGGGCATGAGATTCAGGGCATGAGTTTCAGGGCATGAGTTTCAGGGCATGAGTTTCAGGGCAGGAGTTTCAGGCATGTGATTCAAGGCGTGAGTTTCAGGATATGAGATTCATGGCATGAGTTTCAGTGCAGGTGTTTCAGGGCATGAGATTCAGGGCATGAGTTTCAGTGCATGAGTTTGAGGGCAGGAGTTTCAAGGCATGAGATTCAGGGCATGAGTTTCAGTGCATGAGTTTGAGGGCAGGAGTTTCAGGGCATGAGATTCAGGCCATGAGTTTCAGGGCATGATATTCAGGGCAGGTATTTCAGGGCATGTAATTCAGGGCATGAGTTTCTGGGCCGATGATTCAGGCATGAGTTTTAGGGCATGTGATTCAGGGCATGAGTTTCAGTGCATGAGTTTCAGGGCAGTAGTTTCAGGGTATGTGATTTAGGGTATGAGTTTCAGGGCATGAGATTCAGGGCAGGAGTTTTAGGGCATGAGATTCAGGGCACGAATTTGAGTGCATGAGTTTCAGAGCATGAGATTCAGGGCATGAGATTCAGGGCATGAGATTCAGAGCATGAGATTCAGGGCATGAGTTTTAGGACAGGAGATTCAGGGCATGAGATTCAGGGCATGAGTTTCAGGGCAGGAGTTTCAGGCATGTAATTCAGGGCGTGAGTTTCAGGATATGAGATTCATGGCATGAGTTTGAGTGCAGGAGTTTCAGGGCATGAGATTCAGGGCATGAGTTTCAGGGCATGAGATTCAGGGCAGGTATTTCAGGGTATGTAATTCAGGGCATGAGTTTCTGGGCAGATGATTCAGGGCAGGAGTTGTAGGGCATGTGATTCAGGGCATGAGTTTCAGTGCAGGAGTTTCAGGGCATGACATTCAGGGCATGAGATTCAGGGCATGATTTTCAAGGCAGGAGATTCAGGGCTGGTGTTTCAGTGCAGGAGTTTCAGGGCATGAGATTCAGGCATGAGTTTCAGGGCATGAGATTCAGGGCAGGTATTTCAGGGCATGTAATTCAGGGCATGAGTTTCTGGGCAGATGATTCAGGGCAAAAATTTTAGGGCATGTGATTCAGGGCATGTAATTCAGGGCATGAGTTTCTGGGCAGATGATTCAGGGCAGGAATTTTAGGGCATGTGATTCAGGGCATGAGTTTCAGTGCATGAGTTTCAGGGCAGTAGTTTCAGGGTATGTGATTTAGGGTATGAGTTTCAGGGCATGAGATTCAGGGCAGGAGTTTTAGGGCATGAGATACAGGGCACGAATTTGAGTGCATGAGTTTCAGGGCAGGAGTTTCAGGGTATGTGATTTAGGGCATGAGTTTCAGAGCATGAGATTCAGGGCATGAGATTCAGGGTATGATTTTCAGGGCAGGAGATTCAGGGCAGGTGTTTCAGTGCAGGAGTTTCAGGGCATGAGATTCAGAGCATGAGATTCAGGGCATGAGTTTTAGGGACAGGAGATTCAGGGCATGAGATTCAGGGCATGAGTTTCAGGCAGGAGTTTCAGGCATGTAAT
>NW_027275218.1:0-64852 GCF_030028105.1 Mobula birostris
CTCAATCTTCTAAATTCCAACGAGTATAAGCCCAGTTCATGCAGTCTTTCTTCATATGAAAGTCCTGCCATCCCAGGAATCAATCTGGTGAACCTTCTTTGTACTCCCTCTATGGCAAGGATGTCTTTCCTCAGATTAGGGGACCAAAACTGCACACAATACTCCAGGTGTGGTCTCACCAAGGCCTTGTACAACTGCAGTAGTACCTCCCTGCTCCTGTACTCGAATCCTCTAGCTATAAATGCCAGCATACCATTCGCCTTTTTCACCGCCTGCTGTACCTGCATGCCCTCTTTCAATAACTGGTGTATAATGACACCCAGGTCTCGTTGCACCTCCCCTTTTCCTAATCGGCCACCACTCAGATAATAATCTGTTTTCCTATTTTTGCCACCAAGGTGGATAACTTCACATTTATCCACACTAAATTGCATCTGCCATGAATTTGCCCACTCACCCAACCTATCCAAGTCACCCTGCATTCTCTTAGCATCCTCCTCACAGCTAACACTGCCACCCAGCTTCGTGTCATCCGCAAACTTGGAGATGCTGCATTTAATTCCCTCATCCAAGTCATTAATATATATTGTAAACAACTGGGGTCCCAGCACTGAGCCTTGTGGTACCCCACTAGTCACCGCCTGCCATTCTGAAAAGGTCCCGTTTATTCCCACTCTTTGCTTCCTGTCTGCTAACCAATTCTCCATCCACATCAATACCTTACCCCCAATACCGTGTGCTTTAAGTTTGCACACTAATCTCCTGTGTGGGACCTTGTCAAAAGCATTTTGAAAATCCAAATATACCACATCCACTGGTTCTCCCCTATCCACTCTACTAGTTACATCCTCAAAAAATTCTATGAGATTCGTCAGACATGATTTTCCTTTCACAAATCCATGCTGACTTTGTCCGATGATTTCACCGCTTTCCAAATGTGCTGTTATCACATCTTTGATAACTGACTCCAGCAGTTTCCCCACCACCGACGTTAGGCTAACCAGTTTATAATTCCCCGGTTTCTCTCTCCCTCCTTTTTTAAAAAGTGGGGTTACATTAGCCACCCTCCAATCCTCAGGAACTAGTCCAGAATCTAACGAGTTTTGAAACATTATCACTAATGCATCCACTATTTCTTGGGCTACTTCCTGAAGCACTCTGGGATGCAGACCATCTGGCCCTGGGGATTTATCTGCCTTCAATCCCTTCAATTTACCTAACACCACTTCCCTACTAACAAGCATTTCGCTCAGTTCCTCCATCTCACTGGACCCTCTGTCCCCTACTATTTCTGGAAGATTATTTATGTCCTCTTTAGTGAAGACAGAACCAAAGTAATTATTCAATTGGTCTGCCATGTCCTTGCTCCCCATAATCAATTCACCTGTTTCTGTCTGTAGGGGACCTACATTTGTCTTTACCAGTCTTTTCCTTTTAACATACCTATAAAAGCTTTTACAGTCAGTTTTTATGTTCCCTGCCAGCTTTCTCTCATAATCTTTTTTCCCCTTCCTAATTAAGCCCTTTGTCCTCCTCTGCTGAACTCTGAATTTCTCCCAGTCCTCAGGTGAGCCATTTTTTCTGGCTAATTTGTATGCTTCTTCTTTGGAATTGATACTATCCCTAATTTCTCTTGTCAGCCACGGGTGCACTACCTTCCTTGATTTATTCTTTTGCCAAACTGGGATGAACAATTGTTGTAGTTCATCCATGCAACCTTTAAATGCTTGCCATTGCATATCCACCGTCAATCCTTTAAGTGCACTTAAGGCAGTGGATATTGTCTACATGGAGTTCAGTAAGGCCTTTGACAAGGTCCCGCATGGGAGGTTAGTTAGGAAAATTCAGTCACTAGGTATACATGGAGAGGTGGTAAATTAGATTAGACATTGGCTCAATGGAAGAAGCCAAAGAGTGGTAGTAGAGAATTGCTTCTCCGAGTGGAGGCCTGTGACTAGTGGTGTGCCACAGGGATCAGTGCTGGGTCCATTGTTATTTGCCATCTTTATCAAAGATCTGGATGATAATGTGGTAAATTGGATCAGCAAATTTGCTGATGATACAAAGACTGGAGGTGTAGTAGACAGTGAGGAAGGTTTTCAGAGCCTGCAAAGGGACTTGGACCAGCTGGAAAAATGGGCTGAGAAATGGCAGAGTGAGTTTAATACAGACAAGTGTGAGGTATTGCACGTTGGAAGGACAAACCAACGTAGAACATACAGGGTTAATGGTAAGGCACTGAGGAGTGCAGTGGAACAGAGGGATCTGGGAATACAGATACAAAATTCCCTAAAAGTGGCGTCACAGGTAGATAGAGTCGTAAAGAGAGCTTTTGGTACATTGGCCTTTATTAATCAAAGCATTGAGCATAAGAGCTGAAATGTTATGATGAGGTTGTATAAGGCATTGGTGAGGCCGAATCTGGAGTGTTGTGTTCAGTTTTGATCACCAAATTACAGGAAGGATATAAATAAGGTTCAAAGAGTGCAGAGAAGGTTTACAAGGATGTTGCCAGGACTTGAGAAACTCAGTTACAGAGCAAGATTGAATAGGTTAGGACTTTATTCCCTGGAGCGTAGAAGAATGAAGGGAGATTTGACGGAGGTATATAAAATTATGATGGGTATAGATAAAGTGAATGCAAGCAGGCTTTTTCCACTGAGGCAAGGGGAGAAAGAAACCAGAGGACATGGGTTAAGGGTGAGGGGGGAAAAGTTTCAAGGGAACATTAGGGGGGGCTTCTTCACACAGAGAGTGGTGGGAGTATGGAATGTGCTGCCAGATGAGCTGGTAAATGCGGGTTCTTTTTTAACATTTAAGAATAAATTGGACAGATACGTGGATGGGAGGTGTATGGAGGGATATGGTCCGTGTGCAGGTCAGTGGGACTAGGCAGAAAATGGTTCGGCACAGCCAAGAAGGGCCAAAAGGCCTGTTTCTGTGCTGTAGTTTTCTGTGGTTTTCCAATGCATAATCAGTTTAGCATGTGAAGTTGGCTCAACAATCAGAAAAGGGATTTGCTAATGGAAATTCCTGCCCACCCTATCCCTCAAGTCCTTATTCCATTCGTGAATTATGCCCCCCACTATCCCACTCAACCCACACATCTTCAAATCCCCCGATTTCCTTCTTACCCAAATTTCCACCATTCCCACCAGCCTATCATTCACAGTGACCGAATGCTGTGGATACCCGGTCCAAACACAAAATTACCACCAGGGCAGTAATAAAATTTCCATTATCTTGGTTGAGTAACGGGGTGGGATAGGTCTCCACCAAAGGAGATGTAAGGTCTGCAGGTCACCCTTGGGCAAGGTGTATCACCTGCTTAGCTCCTGGATCAGGGTCACGTGAAGCCGTGGAAGCAGGGGGTGGATGGTCGTATGAGCAGCCGGTGCAGTTCACAAGTCCTGGTTATGCGATCGCTGGTGTCAGGCAGACAATCTCTGAAGAGTATTGATAATGGCTGGGGGTCACCCACCCCTACCCAGAACAGGGCGATGGCAAACCACTTCGGTGGAAAAATTGGCCAAGAACTATCATGGTCATGGAAGGACTGCAATGTTCCGACAAGAACTGTCCTTCGTTATTCAAATAACAAGCCACGGGTAACAAAGGACATTAAGGACATCCTGAACGCTAAAAAGAGGGTGTTTAGAGATGGATATAGTGAGGAGCTCAGGGCAATACAGAGGGACCTGAAAGCCAGGATCAGGGAGGCTAAAGACAGGTATAGGAGGAAGCTTGAGTGGAAGCTCCAGCAGAACAACATGAGAGAGGTCTGGAGTGGGATGAGGACCATCACTGGGTTCCGGCAAACTAGCAACAGAGGAGCTGAAGGCAGTGTGGACAGGGCCAATGAACTTAACCTGTTCTTTAACAGATTTGACATTGTGGCCCCTGCCCATCCTCCACATGAGTCACTTGTTGTCGGCCCGCAACCAACACATATTCCACTCTCCCCTCCTACCCCTCCTCACAGCCGCCCACCCTGCTCTCATGACGATACCCTTTCCCCACACGAAACCACCACAGTGGGCTTCACAGCTGCACAGGTGAGAAGACAGCTGAAACGTCTCAACCCAAGCAAGGCTGCAGGACCGGATGGTGTCAGTACCAGGGTGCTCAAAGCCTGTGCCCCTCAGCTATATGGAGTACTTCGCCACGTCTTCAACCTGAGCCTGAGGCTCCGGAGGGTTCCTGTGCTGTGGAAGACATCCTGCCTCGTCCCTGTGCTGAAGACGTCGCACCCCAGCGGCCTCAATGACTACAGACTGGTGGCATTGACCTCCCACATCATGAAGACCCTGGAGAGACTTGTTCTGGAGCTGCTCCGGCCTATGGTCAGGCCACACTTAGATCCCCTCCAGTTCGCCTACCAGCCCCGACTAGGAGATGAGGATGCCATCGTCTACCTGCTGAACCATGTCTACGCCCACCTGGACAAGCCAGCGAGCACTGTGAGGGTCATGCTTTTTGACTTCTCCAGTGCGTTCAACACCATCCGCCCTGCTCTGCTGGGGGAGGAGCTGACAGCGATGCAGGTGGATGCTTTCCTGGTGTCATGGATTCTTGCCTACCTGACTGGCAGACCACAGTACGTGTGCTTGCAACACTGTGTGTCCGACAGAGTGATCAGCAGCACTGGAGCTCCACAGAGGACTGTCTTGTCTCCCTTTCTCTTCACCATTTACACCTTGGACTTCAACTACTGCACAGAGTCTTGTCATCTTCAAAAGTTTTCTGATGACTCTGCCATAGTTGGATGCATCAGCAAGGGAGATGAGGCTGAGTACAGGGCTACAGTAGGAAACTGTGTCACATGGTGTGAGCAGAATTACCTGCAGCTTACTGTGAAAAAGATTAAGGAGCTGGTGGTAGACCTGAGGAGAGCTGAGCTCGATTGGTGAGACCAGGTGAGGAGGAAGGTGGGTGGGGACGGGGCAGGAGATGAAGTAAGAAGCTGGGAGGTGATAGGTGGAAGAAGCAAGGGGCTGAAGAAGGAGGAATCTGATAGGAGGGGACAGTGGACTGTGGGAGAAAGGGAAGGAGGAGGAGAAGAGAAGGGGCAAGAGGGAAACCAGAATGCAGATAAAGAGTTAACGTTCTAGGCAGAGAGTCATGAGTGCAGTAAAGTACCTTCGGAATGTAGATCTGGCAGATCACGTCCTTCCCGGACTGCGTATCTCTGATGTCCTGGGTCAAAAAGATGTCACGCCAGTCATATTCAGGATTTGGCTTGCAGATAAGGGGTAGGCCATTTAGAACGGAGTTGACGAAAAACTTTTTCACCCAGAGAGTTGTGGATCTGTGGACTGCTCTGCCTCAGAAGGCAGTGGAGGCCAATTCTCTGGATGCTTTCAAGAAAGAGTTAGATAGAGCTCTTAATGATATCGGAGTCAAGGGATATGGGGAGAAGGCAGGAATGGGGTACTGATTGTGGATGATCAGCCATGATCACAGTGAATGGCGGTGCTGGCTCGAAGGGCCGAATAGCCTACTCCTGCACCTATTGTCCATTGTCTATAACCCAAACTTGTCCAACCTTTATAAACTTTCCTCATCCTCCAGATAAAATAACCCAATTGCAGAGGAGAAGATGATGGCACGACACAGCGCGCTGCGGCCACTCCGGTGATGAATATCTGTTATCTGTCAAGTGGGGCGCCGTGCACAATTCTGATTTGATGGAGGCAGACGTGAGAGCACGGAGGAACATCTGGTGAAACTTCTGAAATGCCCGTTTCGCTGCCTCTGCTACTGTGTGATCTGAAATCTCCGGAGGGGTAGGCCCCAAATCCTCGGCATTGCTCGTTACTTGGCGGCCGGGGCGGGGTCGAAGCACTCAGCAGAGATGGTGCTCGGTGTCGGAGGGCTGGTCAGAGGCTCAAAGTTTTCGGACGGACTCAGAGTCGGCTGTGGTCGGGTGCTTCCAGGATGCTGCATCGGCAAGTTTGCAACACTGGAGGCTCATGGTAGGGAGAGTCTCTCCCTTCTACTGTCTGCGTGAGATGTTGGGGCTATTGGGACTTTGAGACTTTTTTTTAAACCATGCCCATGGTCTGCTCTTTATCAAATTACGGTATTCCTTTGCACTATTGTAGCTATGTGTTATAATTATGTGGTTTGTGTCCCTTTTAGTCTTGGTCTGTCCTGTGTTTCTGTGATATTATACTGGAGGAACATTGAATCATCTCTTAATGCATGCATTTCTAAATGACAATAAACATGGACTCAGTGTCCTCATAATCTAATCTCTTAATCTAATCTTGTCCAATGTTTATAAACTTCCATCGGCTTCCTGCACTCCCAAGAAAAAAATCCCAATCTTGTCCAACCTCAATGTAGAGACAAAGGAGATTTATACTCTCTCAGTCAGGCAGCATCCTGGCCAACCTTTTCTGCATCCTCTCTCAAGTGAGTCTCAGACCAAAGGGCACAGCCTCAAAATAGAGAGACGTCCATTTTCAACGGATACGAGAAAGAATTTCTCAGCTAGTCTTGTAGAGATTCCCATTCTGTGGTCGACGGATCCCTTGGTTAACGGTAGGGTTCAATGGCATAAAACAGGTTGGTAACTCCCGAGCTACCGCTAGAGTGGTGAATCAGCGGAGTTTGTTGCCACAGACAGCTGTGGAGGCCAAGTCCCTGTCTATGGTCTAGTTACCCGTCCTCAAAATCCAACCAAGTGTCCCCACGCCTGTGTAACTCGATGAGCCAAATGGCCTAATTCTGCACCTGTGTCTTATGGTCCTGCAGTCTTAGCCTCCGTATCCTTCCTGCAATAGGGTGACCAGACTGCAACAATACTCCAAATGGAGGCTGACTGAAGCTTTATACAGCTGTGAAATGTTGTCTTTACTCGGGTACTGAGTGTACAACCAAGAAGGCAAAGACTTCTGTACACCCTCTTGACCACCCTACCTATCTGCATGGTCATTTACAGGGAGTTAAGAACTTGGACCCTTAGCTTTCCTTTCTACATCAAAGATCCATTCCCTCCGTACCTTGTTCAGCTCTCCTTCACTCACTGCTTTTAGTCAGGAGACATGGCTGAATTATATTTGCTGCTGATTGCAGAGACTTATTTTAAATTAACTCTCTTTTGTTGCTGTCAATTTAACTGGAGGCCACAAGTCCCACCGGGCCATCTCTTTGCCCAACAAGTCCCACCGGGCCATCCCTTTGCCTAACAAGTCCCACCGGGCCATCCCTTTGCCTAATGTCCCACCACGCCATCTCTTTGCCCAACAAGTCCCACCACGCCATCTCTTTGCCTAACAAGTCCCACCACGCCATCTCTTTGCCCAACAAGTCCCACCACGCCATCCCTTTGCCCAACAAGTCCCACCACACCATCCCTTTGCCTAACAAGTCCCACCACGCCATCTCTTTGCCTAACAAGTCCCACCGCGCCATCCCTTTGCCTAACAAGTCCCACCGCGCCATCCCTTTGCCCAACAAGTCCCACCACACCATCCCTTTGCCTAACAAGTCCCACCACGCCATCTCTTTGCCCAACAAGTCCCACCGCGCCATCCCTTTGCCTAACAAGTCCC
The DNA here is from genome assembly GCF_030028105.1 of Mobula birostris. NCBI lineage: Eukaryota > Metazoa > Chordata > Chondrichthyes > Myliobatiformes > Myliobatidae > Mobula > Mobula birostris. The sequence continues at coordinate 7,560 of NW_027275218.1, forward strand.
ACCGCGCCATCTCTTTGCCCAACAAGTCCCACCGGGCCATCCCTTTGCCTAACAAGTCCCACCACATCATCTCTTTGCCTAACAAGTCCCACCACACCATCTCTTTGCCTCACAAGTCCCACCACGCCATCTCTTTGCCCAACAAGTCCCACCAGGCCATCTCTTTGCCTAACAAGTCCCACCGGGCCATCTCTTTGCCTAATGTCCCACCACGCCATCTCTTTGCCTAACAAGTCCCACCACGCCATCTCTTTGCCTAACAAGTCCCACCACGCCATCTCTTTGCCTAACAAGTCCCACCGGGCCATCTCTTTGCCTAACAAGTCCCACCGCGCCATCTCTTTGCCTAACAAGTCCCACCACACCATCTCTTTGCCTAACAAGTCCCACCACGCCATCCCTTTGCCTAACAAGTCCCACCGCGCCACCTCTTTTCCTAATTTGTTGACTATTGAATGAGAACTTGCCTTTGACACCATAATTTTTTTAAGCAGGTGAGGGATGCAGTCATTATAACCATCACAGAAAACACAGAAACATAGAAAATAGGTGCAGCAGTAGGCCATTCGGCCCGTCGAGCCTGCACCACCATTCAGTATGATCATGGCTGATCATCCACCTCAGAACCCTGTACCAGCCTTCTCTCCATACCCCCTGATCCCTTTAGCCACAAGGGCCATATCTAACTCCCTCTTAAATATAGCCAATGAACTGGCCTCAACTGTTTCCTGTAGCAGAGAATTCCACAGATTCACCACTCTGTGTGAAGAAGTTTTTCCTAATCTCGGTCCTAAAAGGCTTCCCCTTTATCCTCAAACTGTGACCCCTCGTTCTGGACTTCCCCAACATTGGGAACAATCTTCCTGCATCTAGCCTGTCCAATCCCTTTAGGATTTTATACGTTTCAATCAGATCCCCCCCTCAATCTTCTAAATTCCAACGAGTATAAGCGTAGTTCATCCAGTCTTTCTTCATATGAAAGTCCTGCCATCCCAGGAATCAATCTGGTGAACCTTCTTTGTACTCCCTCTATAGCAAGGATGTCTTTCCTCAGATTAGGGGACCAAAACTGCACACAATACTCCAGGTGTGGTCTCACCAAGGCCTTGTACAACTGCAGTAGTACCTCCCTGCTCCGGTATTCGAATCCTCTTGCTATAAATGCCAGCATACCATTCGCCTTTTTCACCGCCTGCTGTACCTGCATGCCCACTTTCAATGACTGGTGTATAATGACACCCAGGTCTCGTTGCACCTCCCCTTTTCCTAATCGGCCACCATTCAGATAATAATCTGTTTTCTGTTTTTAACCATCAAAGTGGATAACTTCACATTTATCCACATTAAATTGCATCTGCCATGAATTTGTCCACTCACCTAACCTATCCAAGTCACCCTTCATCCTCTTAGCATCCTCCTCACAGCTAACACTGCCGCCCAGCTTCGTGTCATCCGCAAACTTGGAGGTGGATCATGTGGGTACTTTTGCCTTTGGGCAATGATGGGAGATTGGTCAGCTATATCTTATACGCTGCATCCACATCACTGGAGAGCTGTATGATACAGATGTGAGAGGGGAGGGGAGGCGGCAGTGGAGGGAGGAGTGGGAGAGAGGACTCAGAGAGGGGAGTGGGAGGGGTGTTGGGGGGAGTGAAAGAGGGGATTGGGAGGTGTGTGTTGGAGGGCATGCATGGGGGATTGGGAGCAGGGGAGTGCAAGAGCAGAGTGGCAGGGGAGTGGGAGGAGTATTGGAAGAGGGGAGTGGGGATGAGTGGGAAGAGGAAGCAACAGAGGAAGTGACAGGGAGAGTGGGAGGGGGCGATGGTGGGGACATGGAAGGAGAGACTGGTAATGGTCATTTAATATCTCTTTCCATTAGGTGTTAACTTAATGGACCCTTGCAACTTGAGTGTATGTTCAACAAAGATTGCTAAGATGAAATATGTTGAGGTTTTTTTTTTAAACGTATCTCATCTTCAGACCAAAGTGCATTAATGGAAGAGTTTATAGAGAGTCCATGCCAGGCAAAATCCTCCCCACCATTGAGTACACTTAACTGCCACAAGAAAACAGCATCCAACATCCACACCCATGCTCTCAGCTCATTGGACAAAGAGGTCCAAGCAGACTGGGGTCCCACACCATCAGGTTCAGGAACAGTAATTACCCCTAAATCATCAGCATGGATACCTTCACTCACCTCCACCCTCAACTCATTCTACAACTCTATGGACTCTTTTTCAAGAACTCTGCAACTTGGCACAATCCGTCTTCTTTTGCGCATTGGTTGTTTGTCAGTCTTTGTTATTTATAGTCTTTCACAAATTCTATCCTACTTGCAAGAAAACAAATTTCAAGGTCATATCATATATGTACCTTGATAATAAATTTACTTTGAACTTTAATCTTTGATGTAATAGAGATGGGAAAGTGGTGCTAAGTGTCATTGACGCAGTTCAAAGTACATTTATTATCAAAGTAGGTATACGACATCCAATCCTGAGAATCGTCTCCTTACAGGCAGCCACAGAACAATGAAACATAAAAGAACCCATTAAAAAAGTGAAGACTGCCAGACACCCAATGGGCAGAAACAAAATTAAATCGTGCCAACAATAAAAGTAAGCAAATAACTTTCAGAACTGAAGCTGACAGAAGTGAATGCACTGACATGAAGCCAGTCGTCACTGCAGCCAGTCCAGGAGCCTGTTCGTTGCAGGCCACGGCCTCAGTTCAGCGCACTGCTCAGTAAACCTTGCCAAGCAGTGAGCTGAATACCAGCCCATTCATCACCTCCTGACCTTTTCAATCTGGCCCGGCACTTAAATCGTCCAAATCTCAGGTCGTTCCTCGCTCTTGTGACCCGGGCTCTGCCGGTTCGATGCACTCTCGGCTCTGTGCCTGAGACCACATATCACTGCATGTTTCGATGTACTGTACATGTGACAAGTAAGGCTAATCTTTAATCTTTTCATAACTTATACACACACACACACACACACTTTATGGTTCAGAGAGACCATACAGATTTTGGTTCACAACGTTGTCGCTGCTTCTACCGTTTGCATGATTTGTGCTTTTTCCCTTTCTCCGCGCATCAGGTGTTGGCCTTTAGTTTTAATTGGGTTCTTTTGGATTTCTTCCTTTGCAACTGCTGACAAGCAAGGAGATCTCAGGGTTGCATAATTTACATATTCTTTGATAATAAATGTACTTTGAAAGTTTGAAACACACACACGCATGAACAGAGCCCCACTCCATTTCGAGGTGGTCTTTAAACTTACTCAGATGGTAAACGCCAGCTTTTTGGGAAGATGTTGTAATCTTCTGGGTATTGCCTTAGCATGCGATTTAAGTTCATGACCAGCAAATCCTTCATACAGATTTCGTGCATCCCAAGAAAGTAATTTATTTTCTGTGTGAGGAAAAGAAGTATCAATCCATGCAGACGGTATACCAGTATGACGTGGCACACGTTCAGTGACCATTTTACTAGGTGCTCCTGCTCCTTAATATAAAATATCTCATCAGCCAAGCATGTGGCAGAAACTCAATGCATAAAAACATGCAGACATGGTCAAGAAGTTCAGTCATTGTTCAGACCAAACATCAGAATAGAGGGGGAAGAATTTGTGATCTAAGTGACTTTGACCGTGGAATGATTGCTGGTGACAGACGGTGGTTTGAGTATGTCAGAAACTGCTGACCTCCTGTGATTTTCATGCACATACCAAGAATCAGTGAAAAGCTTGTCTTGCCTACTGTTCACACAGATCAGTACAATGAGGCAGAACAGGGTGAAATAATCAAAGTACAGAATAAAGTGTAAAAGCTGCCCAGAAAATGCAGCACAGGTAAATGACAAAATGCAAGATCATAATGAGGAAGAGTACTGTGCAAAAGTCTTTGGAGCACATCTAAAGATCAAGGGTGCACAGTACTGTAGTGATTTTATGTACTGCTGCCACAAAAAAAAATCTAATTTCATGACATGTGTGAGTGATGATAAATCTGATTTTGATACGGATGTCTATTGCGGACTGAGTGGGAAGTGGGGCAGGGAGAGGGGAATGAATCATGGTTGGGAAAAGGGAAAGGGAGGGGGAGGCACCAGAGAGACATTCTGTAATGATTAATAAACCAATTTTTGGAATTAAATGACCTTGCCTGGTGTCTCAGGGCTGGGTGTGTCTGCACCCCCCCACCCCTGGCACTCCTTCTCTGCCACCTGTCCCACACGCCTCCTGGGGTGCTCCACCCTCGCCATTCCCAAAATCCTTTGTTCCCGCCGGAGTTACAAACTCGCTTTCTGCTCCACGATGACAAATACAGTACTGTGTGCACATCATAACCACTATGTCATATGACGTGGGCAATCACGGTCTGCTGACCGTGAATGTTCTCAGCAAATGTTATCTACAGAAGTGGTCTGCCATCGCCTTCTTCTGGGTATTGTCTTTACAAGATGGTAGGGATGGATTCTCAATATTCCTGGATTTCAGTGCTTTAAAAGGGGTAGAGAGGGGGGAAAGGGGAGGAGGGGTGGCATTACTGGTCAGGGATACTATTACAGCTACAGAAAGGGTGTATAATGTAGCAGGATCCTCTTTTGAGTCAGTATGGGTAGAAGTCAGGAACAGGAAGGGAGTAGTTACTCTATTGAGAGTATTCTATAGGTACCCTGGTATCAGCAGAAATACCGAGAAGCAGATTGGGAGGCAGATTTTGGAAATGTGCAAAAATAACAGGGTTGTTGTCATGGGTGACTTTAACTTCCCTAATATTGATTGGCACCTGATTAGTTCCAATGGTTTAGACGGGGCAGAGTTTGTTAAGTATGTCCAGCATGGATTCCCGTCACAATATGTTGACAGGCTGACTAGGGGGAATGCCATACTAGATCTAGTATTCGGTAACGAACCAGGTCAGGTCACAGATCTCTCAGTGGGTGAGCATCTGGAGGACAGTGACCACCGCTCCCTGGCCTTTGACATTATCATGGAAAAGGATAGAATCAGAGAGGACAGGAAAAATTTTAATTAGGGAAGGGCAAATTATGAGGCTATAAGGCTAGAACTTGCGGGTGTGAATTGGGATGATGATTTTGCAGAGAAATGTATTAGGACATGTGGTCGATGTTTAGGGATCTCTTGCTGGATGTTAGGGATAAATTTGTCCCGGTGAGGAAGATAAAGAATGATCGGCTGAAGGAACCATGGGTGACAAGTGAGGTGGAAAATCTAGTCAGGTGGAAGAAGGCGGCATACATGGTCTAGGAAGCAAGGATCAGATGGATCTATTGAGGAATATAGGGTAGCAAGAAAGGAGCTTAAGAAGGGGCTGAGGAGAGCAAGAAGGGAGCATGAGAAGGCTTTGGCGAGTAGGGTAAAGGAAAACCCAGGCATTCTTCAATAATGTGAAGAACAAAATGATGAAAGGAATGAAGGTAGGACCTATTAGAGATAAAGGTGGGAAGATGTGCCTGGAGGTTGTGGAAGTGAGCGAGGTCCTCAATGAATACTTCTCTTCGGTATTTACCAATGAGAGGGAACTTGATGAAGGTGGGGACAATATGAGTTGCCTCACAGGTAGATAGGGTAGTTAAGAAAGCTTATGGGGTGTTAGCTTTCATAAGTCGAGGGACAGAGTTTAAGAGTTGCGAGGTAATGATGCAGCTCTATAAAACCCTGCTCAGGCCACACTTGGAGTACTGTGTCCAGTTCTGGTCGTCTCACTTTAGGAAGGATGTGGAAGCATTGGAAAGGGTACAGAGGAGATTTAACAGGATGGGGCCTGGTTTAGAGAGTATGGATTATGATCAGAGATTAAGGGAAATAGGGCTTTACTCTTTGGAGAGACGGAGGATGACAGGAGACATGATAGAGGTATACAAGATATTAAGACGAATAGATAGAGTGGACAGCCAGCGTCTCTTCCCCAGGGCACCACTGCTCAGTACAAGAGGACATGGTTTTAAGGTAAGGGGTGGGAAGTTCAAGGGGGATATTACAGAAAGGTTTTTTATTCAGAGAGTGGTTGGTGCGTGGAATGCACTGCTTGAGTCAGTAGTGGAGGCAGATACACTGGTGGAATTTAAGAGACTGCTAGACAGGGAGATGGAGGAATTTAAGGTGGTGGGGTTATATGGGAGGAAGGGTTTAAGGGTTGGCACAACATTGTGGGCCGAAGGGTCTGTACTGTGCTGTACTATTCTATGTTCTATGGTTAATCCCCACCCCCCCGCCCACCAAACCATTGTCAATACTCTTCGGAGATTGTTTGCCTGGCGTCAGTGGTTATATCACCAGGACTTTTGATCTGCACTGGCTGCTCATACGACCATCCACCAGCTGCCCCCATGGCTTCACGTGACCCTGATCAGTGGTGGGGGGGGGGGGTCTAACCAGGTGCTACACCTTGCCCAAGGCTGACATGCAGGCTAGTGGAGGGAAGGAATGCCTTGTAACTACAGCATCAACATCATGAAATTTAAAAGCTGAGTGGAGTTTCACAATGGTGCAGTTTCTGGGGGCGGGGGCGGAATGGGAGCTTCTCATTGGCTCTTCCGTGGGTCAATTACCTGGTACCGCTTTAGTGACATGGCTTTATCCCGTGACACGAAATTGTCCGACCACAGCAATGTCCATTGCTCATCTTCGCCGACCTCTTTCAACCCAAAGAGTGCGGCTGCACGGCAAACTGCGAAAGAAATAATGCCAGTTCAGTATGTGATTGTAGACTGGAGACCAATAGATTGCCGCCGTCGCAGGAGGAAGGAAGGAAGGTGGGGGACTGGAGAATGGAGAAACACCGAAGCAACAAATGCAGGAATGAGGAGGGTCTTCATAAACACGAGAGGCTCTGCAGAAGCTGGAAACCCAGACAACACATGCAAACTGTCGGAGGAACACAGCAGGTCAGGCAGCATCTAAGGTATTGAATACACAGTCGATGTTTCAAGCCGAAAACCCTTTTCAGTCCTCATGTAGGGTGCAGGTGAATCCGAGAGATTCTTACTCTCCAGACACTATTTTTCAGATTTCCTGCAAACTGCAAACTCACATTTCAAGAACAGTTTACAACTCAAGTTCCCTGCTTTTCTTTAATACACAACTTGCATTCTTCTGCACATTGGTTGTTTGGCAATCTGTGTTTACGTGGAGTTTTTATTGTAAATTCCATTGTAGAAAGCACGGCAGCGCCTCTACTTCCTTGAGAGCCTGTGGAGATTCAGCGTGACCTCTAAAACTTTGACAAACTTCTATAGATGTGTGGTGGAGAGTATATTGACAGGCTGCAGCACAGCCTGGTAGGGAAACACCAATGCCCTTGAACGGAAAATCCTACAAGAAGTAGTGGATGCTGCCCACTCCATCACAGGTAAAGCACATCTACATGAAACATTGTCACAGGAAATTAGCATCCATCATCCAACTCCCTCCCTCATTGCTGCCAACAGGAAGGAGGTACAGAAGCCTCAGGACCCACATCACCAGGTTCAGGAACAGTTATTACCCCTCAACCATCAGGAAGGAGGTACAGGAGCCTCATGACTCACACCACCAGGTTCAGGAACAGTTATTACCCCTCAACCATCAGGAAGGAGGTACAGAAGCCTCAGGACCCACATCACCAGGTTCAGGAACAGTTATTACCCCTCAACCATCAGGAAGGAGGTACAGGAGCCTCAGGACTCACACCACCAGGTTCAGGAACAGTTATTACCCCTCAACCATCAGGAAGGAGGTACAGGAGCCTCAGGACTCACACCACCAGGTTCAGGAACAGTTATTACCCCTCAACCATCAGGAAGGAGGTACAGAAGCCTCAGGACCCACATCACCAGGTTCAGGAACAGTTATTACCCCTCAACCATCAGGAAGGAGGTACAGAAGCCTCAGGACCCACATCACCAGGTTCAGGAACAGTTATTACCCCTCAACCATCAGGAAGGTGATACAGGCTCTTGAACCAAAGGGGTTACCTTCACTCAACTTCACTTGCTCCATCACTGAAATGTTCCCACAACTTGCGGACTCACTTTCAAGGACTCTTCATCTCATGTTCTCGATATTTATTGCTTATTTATTGCTTATTGTTTCTTTCTTTCTGGATTTACACAGCTCTTGCCTTTTGCACTCTGGCTGACCCCCAAGTTATCGCGGTCTTTCATTGATTCTGTTAAGGTTTTTATTCCATAGATTTATTGAAAATGAATCTCAGGGTTGTAGATGGAAACGCATACCTACTTTGATAATAAATTTTACTTTGACTTTGTTGACACCATGATTGATTAACTAATCACCTACTTAATGTGAACATTTTGAATAGAGTCAGGCAGATTGACAGAATCGCATAATTACAATGGTAGCACGTCCCAACTAGCAGAACCCTTTCTGTTACAGGGTTGACGCATGGCACCCTGAATACTCAACTGAACAGAGATTTAAGTGATGAAACAGATCTGTCCTGAACTGGGCCTTAACAGGCAGGGATATATCTTTCACAAGGTGCCGATACCGATCTGATGCCTTCCCCCTGTGTAGTTTCAGCTGGGCAGAGTCAGAATGTCCCACACACAATGGTCGGTTTCACAAATCACAAAGTATTAGTGAGTCCTAATGAAGGGTCTCGGACTGAAACTGACTTTACTTTCTGCAATGAAGGTCCTCTGTCTCTGACGATCTTCAGGACTCCCTTCATCACGTCGTGGCTTCTCTCCGTTTTCACTACTGTCAGCCATGCAAGCCCCGGCTGGAGACTCAGGAGTATCGTCAGCACTCAGACGTAGAAGGAATCTTCACTACTGTTTCCGTAACAATTCTGAGCTGAAGCCCCAAATCCGGAGGACTGCTGGACCACTCTTAGTTTGACCTCTACCCTTTGACCTGTTCGGCATGGGCGATCCTACCAAGAGTCAAAGCACAAAGCCCCGACCCCAGCCAGCATAGCTCTCTGGGTCATTGAGGCATGCAAGCCTTCAAACCACAACAAGGCTGTGGACCTCTTGGAGGTCAGCCCGTAATGTTGGCTCTTTATCCAGCTCTCTAATCTCCTGAGTTGCTCCATTTTGCTTGTGTTACTCTGGATTTCCAGCATTTGTCAGTTGGAAATTAAGCTGCTTCATCATTATGTGCCGTGTCATATGACGTCACCATTATGCACCGTGTCGTGTGATGTGGGCAATCAGGGTCTTTCCATGACCATGATTGTTCTTGGCAAAATTTTCTACAGAAGTGGTTTGTCACTGCCGCCTTCTGGCCAGTGTCTTTACAAGATGTGTGACCCCCAGCCATTTTCAATACTCTTCAGAGATTGTCTGCCTGGCATCAGTGGTGGCATAACCTGGACTTGTGATCTGCACCGGCTGCTCATACAACCATCCACCACCTGCTCCCTTAGCTTCACATAACCCAGATTGGGGGGCTAGGCAGGTGGCAGGTACTACACCTTGCCCAAGGGTGACCTGCAGGCTGGCGGAGGGAAAGAGCGCTTCACACCTCCTTTGGTAGAGACGTGTCTCCACCCCGCCAGCCAAGGAGTGCACTGGATTTGTTTTTAACACAATCCTGTCGATCATATACTCCATACACAGTGCTGGATTCCAAGTGAACCGCGGGGCGGCCCGGTAGCGTAGCGGTCCACACAACGCTTCACTGTACTGGCAACCCGGGTTCAATTCCCGCCACTGCTGAATAGACTCCTGAAGCTCTTCTATCCCTGAGGTCGAATTATTGTTTTTGGAGCAAATTAACTCTCCTCACAATTAAAAACCAGAAACACACCAGAGATTAAACACAAGAGGTTCAACAGATACTATAAATTCAGAGCAGCACACACAATATATTCCATCTTGGCTCCCCCCCTACGAGTTCTCTTCTATTCACCCATCTATCACCTTCCCTGAACACCTCAATCCTCCCCCTCCTCACACACTACCAACCCCCTCCCCCACTCCAATCCCAGCTCTCATCCATGCCAGGTCTTCACAATTCCTTCCAACCTCCCTCTCTGAGGCAGACCGTTCTGTCCTCGGTAAGGGTCTCACTTTTATCTCCCCGCACACACACCTCAGTGAGTTCCGTGCCCACCATGATGCCGAGCTCTTCCTCCACCATCTCCGTCTCTGAGCCTATTTCTTAGGCAAGGATGCCCCACCCCACACCAGTGACCCCTTCTCCCATCTTTAACCCTACTCCTCTTCCTGGACACCCCACCCTGGTCTTCTGCCTGCTCTGGACCTTTTCATTGCCAACTGCCAATGGGACACCAACCGTCTCGACTTCAACATTCCTCTCATTTCCAACCTCACTCCTTCTCAACACTCCGCTCTGCACTGCCTCCGCACTAATCCTAACCTCACCATCAAACCTGCAGATTAGGGAGGTGCTGTAGTAGTCTGGCGAACTGACCTCTACCTTGCTGAGCCCCAGCGCCAGCTCTCAGACACTTCCTCTTACTTACCCCTGGAACAGGACCCCACTAAGGAGCACCAGGCCATTGTCCTCCACACCATCACCAACCATATTGACTCTGGGGATCTCCAACCCACCACCACCAACCTCATTATTCCCTCAACCTGCACCTCCCATTTCTACCTCCTACCCAAAATCCACAAACCTACTTGTCCAGGTAGACCCATCACTCGCTCTTGATCTTTTCAATGACTTCAAGTTCCCTAGCCCTGGTCGTCTCATTTTCACTACGGATGTCCAGTCCCAACACACCTCCAGTCCAGTCCCTACTCACCTCCAGCCCCCATCAGCCTTAAAGCTCTCTGCTTCTTTCTGGACACCAGACCCAACCTGTTCCCCTCCACCACCACTCTCCTCTCTCTGGCGGAACTGTTCCTCACCCTCAACAAATTCTCCTCTGGCTCATCCCACTTCCTTCAAACTAAAAGGTGAAGCCACGAGCACTCGTGGGGGTCCCAGCTATGCCTGCTTTTTCATCGGCTACGTGGAACAGTCTATGTTCCAAGCCTACACTGGTATCATGCCCCAACTCTTCCTACACTACATCAATAACTGCATTAGTGCTGCTTCCTGCACCAGTGCTGAACTCGTCCACTTCATCAACTTTGCCTACAACTTCCACGCTGCCCTCAAATTTACCTGGTCCATTTCCAACACTTCCCTTCTCTTCCTTGATCTCTCTGTCTCTATCTCTGCAGTAAGTTTATCTACTGATATCTTTTATAAACCTACTCATTTTCACAGCTACCTGAACTATACCTCTTCCCAGCCTGTCACTTATAAAAATGACATCCCCTTCTCTCAGTTCCTCTGGCTCTGCCGTATCAGCTCTCAGAATGAGGCTTTTCATTCCAGAATGAAGGAGATGTCCTCCTTCTTCAACGAAAGGAGCTTCCCTTCCTCCAACATCAAAGCTGCCCTCACCTCTCTTCCATTTCACGAATATTTGCTCTCACCCCATCCTCATGCCACCCCTGCAGGGAGAGATTTCCTCTTGTCCTCACCTACCACCTGACTAGCCTCCGCGTCCAGCACATAATTCTCTGCAACTTCCGCCATCTCCAACGGGATCCCACCACCAAGCACACCTTTCCCTTCTCCCCACTTTCCACTTTCAGCAGGGATCGAATCCTACATGACTCTCTTGTCCATTTGTCCCTCCCCACTGATCTCCCTTCTGGCACTTACCCTTGCAAGCAGAACAAGTGCCACACTTGCCCCCACACTCTCCATCACTACCATTCAGGGCCCAAACAGTCCTTCCAGGTGAAGCGACACTTCACCTGTGAGTCTGTTGGGGTCGACTACCTGTTGCTCTGGGTGTGGCCTCCTGTATATCGGTGAGACCCAATGTGGACTGGGAGACCGCTTCGCCGAGCAATAAACACTCTGTCTGCCTGAAAAAGTGGAATCTCCTGGTGGCTACCAATTTCAATTCTATTTCCCATTTCCATTCAGACATGTCAGTCACGGCCTCCTCTACTGCCACGATGAGGCCACACTCAGGTTGGAGGAGCAACACCTTATATTCCGTCTGGGTAGCCTCCAACCTGATAGAATGAACATTGATTTCTCGAACTTCTGCGAATTTCCCACCCCCCCCACCACCCTTCCCCTTCACCGTTTCCCATCCCCATTTCTCTCTCTCACCTCATCTCCTTACCTCCCTCAGATACTCCTCTCACTTCCCTTTCTTCTATGGCCTTCTGTCCTCTCCTATCAGATTCCCCCTTCTCCAGCCCTTTATCTCTTTCACCAATCGACCTCCCAGCTCTTTACTTCACCCCCACCCCTTCTATCACCTATCACCTGCCACCTTGTACTTCTTCTTCTCCTCCCCTCACCTCTGACTTCTCATCTCATTTCCAGTCCTGATGAAGGCCCTCGGCCCGAAACGTCGACTGTTTTAGTTGTTCCTCTCCGCGGCTCATGGCACATTGGGCAGTAACCTTGCCGTTTCTTTCACATCTGTCTGTTTTTTACCAGGCCGAGTCGCCAGCTTGACGCTCAACCCAGCACGGATGGAAGGCGTGCAAGGAGCCAGCCGGACTCGAACCGCCACTCAGCTCGAAGTCCGGTGCGGATGCCACCACACCACCGGCCGGCAGAGATGCTGCCTGACGTGCTGAGTTCCTCTAGCATTTAGTGAATGCCGCAGAGATTATTATGGCCAGACTTTGTACTCCTCACGCTGAAATGGCTCCCTTCCCTGGCACTGTGGCAACGTTTTCAGATGTTTACAGTAAAATCTGTCCTTTATTTATAGAATAACCTTGTTTACTCCTCCGTCAATGCAACAGCTTCCCCAGTCTCTCTCCCTGCAGCTGAAGCCCTTGAACAAATCTCCTGCGCACCAACTCTGGGGTCTTGGCATTCATCTCCAAGCACAGGTTCAGGAGAGGAGGCAAGAACGCTGGCGAATGAGGATGATGCAACCTTCCAACTCATCTTCTGGAGCAAATTCTGTGAAATTCTTGCCCGTTTCCTTCTCCAGCCGGGGAAGATCTGTCCCAGCTTGTCCTCCTTCCCTCCACCTCCCCCTCCTTCTTATCCTGGCCTCTTCTCCCTTCCTTTCCAGTCCTGACAAAGGGTTTCGGCCGGAAGTGGCAACTCTTTCTTTCCCAACATAGGTGCTCCTATCGTTCCCCCCGATGAATCACCCAATTGAGCATGGGGACAGGTTTATCTGTTCAGACTAAACAGTTGTGAGCCACGGAATACACACTAAGCTCCCTATTCACATGAACACAAAATCTCCTGTTGTAACGGGTGCTGTGGTCCCCCACTAACTTTAACACAAGAGATCCTGCTGATGCTGGAAATCCAGAGCAGCGCACACAAACTCCTGGAGGAGCTCAGCAGGTCAGGCAGCATCTGTGGAGAGGATTGAACAGTCGACGTTTTGGGCCGAGGCCCCTTCTCAGGTCTGGAAAGGAAAGTGGGGGGATGGGTCAGAAGGTGTGGAGGGGAAAGAGTACAAGCTGGAAGTTGATAGGTGAAGCCAGGTCTGTGTGTGTGTTGGGGGGTCGGGGACGGAGGATGAAATAAAGAGCTGGGAGGTGATAGATGGGAAAGGTAAAGGGCTGAAGAAGAAGGAAACTGATAGGAGAGGAGAGACAGCCATGGGAGAAAAAGAAGGAAGAGGGAAACTAGGGGAAGGTGATAGGCAGGTGAGGTGGAGAAAAGATGCCAGAGTGAAGAATTGAAGAAGAGGTAAGGGGGAGGGGAAAAATTACTGGAAGTTAGAGAAAACTAACTTCAGAGGCGCGGGGGAGATCTGATAGAGATGTGTAAGATTATGAGAGGCATGGAGAGTATAGACAGACAGTATCTTTTTCCCAGGGTTGAAACGTCTAATACCAAAGGGCATGCACTTAAAGTAAGAGTGGGTAGCTTCAAAGGGGATGTGAGGGTAAGTTTATTTTTCCCCACACAGAAGGTGGTGGGTCCCTGGAATGCACTGCCTCGGGTGGCGGTAGGGGCAGAAACATTAGGGATTTTTTTGGAGATGTTTAGATAGGCCCCTGACTGCGAGGAAAATAGAGGGATATGGACATTGGGTGGGCAGAGGAGACTGGCTTAATTGACCATTTCATTGGATCAGCACAACGCTGAGGGCCAAAAGGGCTTTAACAGTCTAAATGAAGCCTACGAACTAAGCCTAAAAGCAACACTTACTCCCCAAATTCAGCCTAATAACTAGGCCTAAGAATACGAATTGGGTCCATAAAGTTAGAGCACTGAGAATAGGATTACTCCCTGTTAACTTAATCCAGACTGGGGACACCTGCGCACCCTGATACGAAAGAGATCACCAGAAACTGCACAAAGTAGGGATGGCCTATCTCTTCTTTGAACTCACGTACTGTTCTATATTCTAAGTTCCAGGTCAATGCTGGAGGCTTCCCAGATGGGATACAAAGTGCTTGCTTGTCCTCTATCCTGAAGGTGGCCTCGCCGAGGCTGTAGATTATCAACACCAGGCAATTATCTCCGCAGGTTTTGCGACAGCTCAGTATACACTTGGGTGGAGACACGTCTCTACCAAAGGAGGTGGAAGGCGTTCCTTCCCTTCGATAGCCTGCAGGTCACCTTTGGGCAAGGTGTAACACCTGTTCAGCAGTGCCCCCACCCACTCTCCCGCACTCGAGTCAGGGTCAGGTGAAGCCATGGGAACAGGCATGAGCAGCCGGCCTATATCACAAGCTATGCGGCCACTGACAGTCTCTGAAGGGTATTGATAATGGCTGGGATTTCACCCATCTTGTTAAGACGCTGCCCAGAAGGTGATGGCAAACCACTTCTGTAGAGAAACATGCCAAGGACAGTCATGGCCACGGAAAGACCGTGATCACCCACATCATCCAGGAAGGGCACGTAACGAATGAACAAACGGACGTATACAACCAGAAATAGGATGCAGGTTACACGCGGAGTTGAAGGGAACTGCACATACTCACCACTGGATTGCTTGCAGTTGGAAAGATTAATCCATATTCATCTGAAATAAAAGATACAGAGAGACAGACACATCCACAAGAACACTGCCTCAAAGCAGAAAGGCAACAGTAGTTACTTAAACCTCATATCTTTCTTCATAAAATACCCCACATTTTTCCCACCGACAATGGCCAATGGCCTCCATACGATCAGTGTGGATCAGTGGAGTTCGCATGAAGAGCAAATAACTTCAGCAACTGACTGCAGCCGCCAATCTGAGTACGGACTGTACAGTAGACTCAAAATGCAACCCCAAACAATGGGTTCCTAAGAAGCATGAAGCACAGCTAAATGGAAAACAAGACAGGGCTGATGTGTATTTGTTACCTGGAAGTCAGTAATGTGGGTGTGAAGAGGGAGGGGTGAAAGTTGTGTGTAGTTGAGAAGAATCACTATAAGGGCATTAGAACTAAATAAATTGTTCTGTCACTTTCATCTTTAACATAGGTGCTGTAATGTGAGATCAGAGTCTCTCTCTCTCTCTCTCTTTCCCTGCCTCTCCCTCACTCCCTCTCTCCCCGTCTCTCTCCATTTCCCTCTCCCCTCTCTCTGCCTTTCTCCCTCTCTCCCACACTCCCTCTCCCCCTCTCTTCCCATTCCTATCCCTTTCTCCCTCTCTCTCACTCATTCCCTCTCTTTCTTCCTCTCCCTCTTTCTTCCCCCCCGCGCCCGCCCCCGCCCCCCGTTCATCTGGGAACATTCTAACAGAGACAGGTAATCATCCTCCCACCAAGGTAGAGTAGTGGTCAGCACAGCGCATTACAGTGCCGCCGGCGGCGGGTTCAATTCCCGCCGCTGCCGTAAGGAGATGTACCGTCCCCTCCCCGTGGACGTGCGGGTGTCCCTCCGGTTCCCTCCCGCACTGCCAAAGACCTACCGCTGGGTAGGTGGGTGGGTTGTTGTGGGTGGTTCTGTGATGGGGCCAGGGTTAAATCCAGAGGGTTGCAGGGCAGCGCGGCTCAGTGGGGTCGGAACGGCCCACTTCCCACTGTATCTCAATGAATAGAGAAATACGGGGTAAAAAAGGGCAATTTCTTGCTGCAAGGGGCAATTCTCTCAGGCTGGGGGATGGGGAAAGAGGGAGATGGAGGGAGGGAGAGAGGGAGAGGGGGGAGAGAGAAGTTGAAAGGAGGGAGAGGGGGAGGAAGAGAGATGGAGGGAGGAGGGGGAGGGGGAGGGGGAGGGAGGGGGAGACGGGGGGAGAGGGGAGAGAGAGGGGGAGAGGGGAGGGGGAGGGGGGAGAGGGGAGAGGGGAGAGGGGAGAGAGGGAGAGGGAGAGAGGGGGAGAGGGGGAGAGGGCGAAGGACAGACGAAGAGAGGGAGGAAGGGGGAGAGAGCTAGTGGAGAGGGCGAGGGGTGAGGGGGAGGGGGGGAAGGGAGAGGGCTAGGGGACGGGAGAGAGGGGGTGAGAAAGGGGTAAGGGAGAGCTGACTGGAGGGGGGTGAGAGAGGTGGCAAGTGAATGGGAAAAGGAGGGAGGGAGAGAGAGAAACAGGGGAGAGGAGGGGGAGGGAAAGAGAGAGAGTGAGAGGGAGGGAGAAAGAGAAAGGGAGAGGGAGAGAGAGAAAGGGAGAGGGAGGGAGGGAAAAAGGGAGAGGGTGGCGTAGAGGGGAGTGGGGAGGGGAGGGTGAGATGGGGAGAGGGGAAAGAATGGAGGGAGCGAGAGGGAGAGAGAGATATATAGGGGTGGGGAGGGGAGGGGAGGGAGAGGGAGGGAGGGACAGGAAGCGAGGCAGAGGGATAGAAAGAGGGAGGGAGAAGTGGGAGAGGGGGAGGGGAGGGGAGGAGAGGGGGAGTGAGGGAGAGGAGAGATGGGGAGGGGAGGGAGTTGGAGGGAGGGGAAGAGAATCAGACAGAGAGTTGGGGAGGGAGGTAGAAAGAGAGAGGGAGGGAAGGAGGGAGGGAGAGAGAAGGATGGGAGAGGGAGGGCGAGAGGGAGATGGAGGGTGAGAGGAAATGGGTGGGAGAGATGGGAGGGGGAGAGGGAAGTTGAAAGGAGGGAGAGGAGGAGGGGAGGGGAGAGGGGAGAGTGGAGGGAGGGAGCGGGAGAGAGAGAGGGTGAGGGGGGGTGGGAGAGAGGGAGAGGGATAAAGAGGGAGAGGGAGAGGAAGCGAGGGAAAGGGATATAAAGAGGGAGGGAGTGGGGGTAGAGGGGAGGGGGAGGGAGGAGAGAGGCAGAGGGAGAGTGAGAGGGAGAGGAAGCGAATCAGATAGAGAGTTGGGGAGGGAGGTAGAAAGAGGGAGAGAGGGAGGGAGAGAAAAGGATGGGAGAGGGAGGGCGAGAGGGAGAGGGAGGGTGAGAGGAAGAGGATGGGAGAGATGGGAGGGGGAGAGGGAAGCTGAAGGGGAGAGGGAAGTTGAAATGAAGAGGGGGAGAGGGGGGGAAAGGGATATACGGAGGGGGAGAGGGAGGACGGGGAAAGATATAGAGGGGGAGGTAGCGAGGGAGAGGGATATAAAGAGTGGGGGAGGGGAGGGGGAGAGGGAGGGGGGAGAGGAATAATGCGATAGGAGGGAGAGATGGAGGGAGTGAGAGAGAGGGAGGGGAGAGGGCAAGTGGGGGAGAGAGGGGGGAAAGGGAGTGGGGTAGGGGAAGGGGAGAAAGGAGGTGAGAAAGGGAAGGGGGAGAGGAGAGTGGAGAGGGGGGTGAGAGAGGTGGCGAGTGAGTGGGAGGAGGAGGGAGGGAGGGAGGGAGGGAGAGAGATACAGGGGAGGGAAAGAGAGCGAGAGGGAGGAAGAGAGGGAAAGGGAGAGGGAGGGAGGGAGAGTGAGAAAGGTAGGTTGAGGGAGGGGGAGGGGGAGAGGGGGAGAGAGGAGGGGTGAGAGAGGGGGGAGAGAGAGAAGGACGGACGAAGAGAGGGAGGGAGGAAGGGGGAGAGAGCTAGTGGACAGGGCAAGGCAAGGGGTGAGGGGAGAGGGGGGAAGGGAGAGGGCTAGGGGAGGGGAGAGAGGGGGTGAGAAAGGGGTAAGGGAGAGGTGAGTGGAGAGGGGGGTGAGAGAGGTGGCAAGTGAGTGGGAGAAGGAGGGAGGGAGAGAGAGAAACAGGGGAGAGGAGGGGGAGGGAAAGAGAGTGAGAGGGAGGGAGAGAGAGAGAAAGGGAGAGGGAGGGAGGGAAAAAGGGAGAGGGTGGTGTAGAGGGGAGAGGGGAGGGGGGAGGGTGAGATGAGGAGAGGGGGAAGGATGGAGGGAGGGAGAGAGAGATATAGCAGAGGAGAGGGGAGGGAGAGGGAGGGAGGGACAGGAAGTGAGGCAGAGGGATATAAAATGGGGGAGGGGAGGGGGTAGAGGGAGGGGGACAGGGAGGGGGGAGAGGAATACTGCAATGGGAGGGAGAGATGGAGGGAGTGAGAGAGAGGGAGGGGGAGAGGGTGAGTGGGGGGAGAGATGGAGGGAGTGGGGGGGAGAGGGAGAGTGGGGGGGAGAGGGGGAAAGGGAGCGGGGTAGGGGAAGGGGAGAGAGGGTGTGACAAAAGGGAAGGGGGAGAGGAGAGTGGAGAGGGGGTGAGAGGTGGCGAGTGAGTGGGAGGAGGAGGGAGGGAGAGAGAGATACAGGGGAGGGAAAGAGAGCGAGAGGGAGGGAGGGAGAGTGAGAAAGGGAGGTTGGGGGGGTAGAGAGGGGGGAGAGAGAGAGAGGGAGAGGGAGAGATAAAGAGGGGAGGGGGAGGGAGAGGAAGTGAGGGAGAGGGATATAAAGAGTGATATAAAGAGGGAGGGGGAGGGGTTAGAGAGAGAGATAAAGAGGAGGGGAGGGGAGGGATATAAAGAGGGGGAGGGAGATGGGGAGAGGGGGAGAGGGAGGAGAGGGAGGAGGAGGGATGGAGAGAGGAACAGAGGGTGAGGGCATGGAGAGAGAGGGAGGGAGGGAGGAAGGGGAGAGAGAGGGAGGGAGGGAGGAAGGGGGAGAGAGGGGGTGAAGAGGGAGAGAGTGAGGGGAGAAGGGGTAGGGGAGGGGAGAGAGGGGGTGAGAAAGGAGTAGGGGAGAGGTGAGTGGAGAAGGGGGTGAGAGAGGTGGCGAGTGAGTGGGAGGAGGAGGGAGGGAGAGATACAGGGGAGGGAAAGAGAGAGTGAGAGGGAGGGAGAGAGAGAAAGGGAGAGGGAGGGAGGGTTTCATGACATATGGGAGTGATGATAAACCTGATCCTGATACGGGTGTCTCCTGTGGACTGAGAGTGGGAAGGGGGGACCGGGAGAGGGGAATCATGATTGGGGGAGAGGGGAGGGAGTGGGAAACACCAGAGGGACATTCTGTAATGATCAATAAACCAATTGTTTGGGATCAAATGACCAGTGGCAGCGCCGGAGATTTTTTCTTGCTGCCAACAGAGCCAAGTTGCTGTTCCGAGCATCGCCGCTGCTGTTCCTGAAGTAGTTTTTGACGTGTCTGAGGCGAGGGAAACTCGGTTCGCATGAGGACCGACACTGACCCAGACACGCGTTCTCATCAATAACACACCGGCCGGGCCAGTGTCTGTTCGATGCCTTTAAGAAGCGACTCTGCGTCCAACCCTTCAGCTGGAGTGAAGTGCAAGAATTCTTCAAGCACTGTTTCGTTATTCAAACACCGCACCACCACTGATATTTGCTCCTTTTTACTCAAGTCTTTACTTTCACCCACCATGACGGCAAAATATCCAGCCTCCTTAATTTCTGCACGTATTTGATGTCTGACCATATCTGCCATAATACCCATAATTTCATTTCGGATATCGTGATGGGTGTTGTTTGCATTTCCAGGATTGTCCTCTATTTTTTTAGCTGCAGTCTAATCAAACTTCCCAATTACAGGGAGCAACTCAGCGAAGTTTCCCCTATTGCCAGATCCATCATTCTCCCGGTGTCCTCGCCGGACAACGCCTCGGCTCGCAGTACAGCGCAGAGACCCAATCACTGCTCGCATATACTCACCATTTTCTTGGACAATCTTTGCATGTCCTTTATCAAGCATATTTCCCAGTCTTGCACCGTCTTGTTTTCTCAATCTGAATTCGGCCCGCGCCTCCATCGCAAACTTATGGGCCGCACTGACACGGTGGGTTTTGAAAGCTGCTGTCGCTTTCCGCCAGTTGCGGTAACCGGAGACTCAGAATGGAGCCCATGTCCTCCACGCAGGAAATGCCTGCACGCCAAGCAGAACGTAGCATCTTTTGTGAGTGAATATTCAAACTCCTTTGCTGATCGCCAGACTGTTGCGAAGGGCCCTTCCTCAGGCTGCTGGCTGACTGACAGCGGCTTCATCCACCTTCTCTTCCCAATCCCGCTCCATTTCCTCTCCCTCTCCTCCTCCGATGAACTGCTGTCGTCCTCATCCCCACTGACTCCTTTCTGCATCTCACTTTCAATTCAGACCGGCTCAGGCTGATCCCTCTGGATGAGCTCGTTTTCTGACTAAAAATCCATCCACTTCTCACGCCCGCCAAAACCGTGCACGTGCCCGGCCCGCCATCGTGTGTAAAAGCACCACGTGCGCGCGTGGCATCAGTTCGTCTCGCGAGACCACGGGTCTGTGCCGGGATGGAGTCAGTGACGTCACCACCTCCAGTGACCTGAGATCAGCTGAACTGATCTGAGGACAGCGACAGCGAGACAGTGACAACGAGCGGATAAGCAGAAGTGTAGAGTGCACCCGACAGAGTTTATAACTTTATTGCTGCGTGGGTGCTATGGCAATTGGGGGCGCTGTCTCACTACATCAACTGGAGAAACAAGCTGTATTCAAAACTATACAGAGAAAGCAAAGCAGCTGCAGTCAATGTCTTGGTGGGGCTATTGCAATTTCTGATGGGGCTATAGCCCCAGCTAGCACCACCTTAGCGCCGCCCCTGCAAATGACCTTGCCTGGTGTCTCGGGGCTGGGTGTGTCTGCACCCGCACTGCCCACCGCTCCTGGCACTCCTCTGCCGCTTGTCCCACACCCCTCCCGTGGCCATTCACAACATCTTGTGCTCCTGCCAGATTTACAAACTTGCTCTCTGCTACATGTTGACAAATGTAGTACGTGCAAAAATATCAGGCACCCAAGCTCTGTGTGTCTAAGACTGATACACAGTAGGATATATATTCCTCATTGCAATTTATTACTATTGTGTATATTATTATTCTGTACTTTATTATCAGTTAAGTCTGCACACTGATGAGTGTGTTTTTAAACGTTGCTGCTGCAACGAAAGAATTTCCTACTCCGGATCAATAAAGTACTTATCATTATTATTATTTATAGTATATTTTATACATTGCAATGTACTTCTATCACAAAACAACATATTTTACAACATATATCAGTGGTATTAAATCTGGTTCTGATTATGATTGTAAAACAATCACATACCAAGGACTCAAAAAACACCTTTTAATAATGTTGGTAGAAGATTATGCCTGTCATGTTTGTAACTCAAAAATCAATCGAGAGAAAAATATGCGAGAAAACGTGTCTACTTCGTTTTGCTTTTGTGAGGCGCTCACATGTGATGCGGTGGCGTAATAACGTGTGCCATTTGCATAACCCGTAATGGATTATGTAAACAAGGAAGAATGCTTAATCAAAAATATATTTACAACATTACTCCAATATTAAATACACTATAATGCCCTGCTGTAAGGGGAGATGGGATCTCCATTTCCCATTTTGTCCAAAAGCCCCACAACAGGGCAACAGGCCTCTCAGTGCCACAGGGAAACTAAGTCCTTTGCTTGATGAGCGTTGAAACCCACAGCCTCCTGAAGTACAATCAATTCTACCATTGAACGATGACACTTTGAAGGGATCGTTCTGGTGCTGTTGCTGCACTTCTAGTCTCCCATGCCATCCCCACTCCTCGACGAGCAGACTGCTGACACCCCACCCACAGTGCAGCCTTTATGTCGGGTAGGAGTTCAGAAGAACTAAAAGCAACAGGTGCTGAAAGTACTCCAAATGTTTTGACCAAAGTATCGGGCAGGAGGCACAGGAGCCTGAGGTCCCACCCTGCCAGGTTCAATCACATTATAAACATCAGGCTGCTGAACCAGTGTGGATAACTTCACCTGCCTCAACACCGAACTGATTCCACAACCCACAGACTCACTTTCAAGGACTCTACAACTCATGTTCTCAGTATTACTTCTTTACTTTTTATATTTGCGCAGTATGCCCTCTTTTGCACATCGGTTGTTTGTCAGTCTGTGCTATTTACAGCTTTTCATAAACTCGGTGGTATTTCTTTATTTTCCTGTAAATGCCTGCAAGAAAATGAACCTCAAGGTAGTACGAGACATGGCGACAGATAGGTACTTAGATAATAAATTCACTTTGGACTTTGACTTTGACAGAAGTTCCTCAACTAGTGAAATCAGAAACACGGGGATTCTGCAGTTGCTGGAAATCTTGAAGGACACACACAAAATGGCGGATGAATAGTGAAGGGTCTCTGAACAAAACCTATTTACTCACTGCCTGTTACACCGCTGGCGCTGAGAGCAGCATTGACGGTCCTCCATCTCTGTCTGTGTAGAAGGACTCTTCATCGCTGTTCCCATAACAATTTTGCTTTACCACTCAGGTTTGTCAGCCCTGAGCTGAACCCTCGAATTTGGGGACTGGCGGACCACTCTTAGTCTGGCCTTACCCTTTGACCAGTATGGCATGGGTGACCCTGCCAAAAGCCGAAACACAAGGCCCTGTCTCCAGACAACGTCGTTCTCCAGGTCATTGAGGCACGCAAGCCTATGACAGGGTTGTGGTCCTCTTGGAGGTTGGCCCAAAACCTGGACTGTTTATTCCCCTCCATAGACCCATAGATACTGCCAGACCAGCTGAGTGCCTCAACTGTGTCACCCAGTCAGCTGGATAACCCCTTTATCTCTCATCATAGACACTGCCTGACCGGCTGATTTCCTCAACTGTGTCGCTCAACTGGCGAGATAACCTCTTTATCTCTCAACATAGATGCTGCCCGACCTGCTGAGTATTTTGAACATTTTATATTTTTTTATTAGATTTACAGCATTTACATATTTTGCTTAGAATAGCTGAAATACAAACTATCTAAAACTCTGACAAACTTCTATCGATGTGTAGTGGAGAGTATATTGATTGGCTGCATCATGGCCTGGTATTGAAACACCAATGCCCTTGAAATAAAAATCCTACAGGAAGTAATGGAGATGGCCCAGTCCATCATGGGTAACACCCTCCCCACTATTGAGCACATCTACATGAAATGCTGTCACAGGAAAGCAGCATCCATCATCAGGGACCCCTCCCCCACCCTTATTGCTACAATCAGGAAGGAGATACAGGAGCAGTTGTTACCCCTCAACCATCAGGAAGGCGGTACAGGAGCTTCAGGACTCACACCACCAAGTTCAGTAACAGTTATTAACCCTCAGCCATCAGGAAAAAGGTACAGGAGCCCCAGGACCCACACCACCAGGTTCAGGAACATATAATAACCATATAACAATTACAGCACGGAAACAGGCCATCTGGGCCCTTCTAGTCTGTGCCAAACTCTTACTCTTACCCAGTCCCACCGACCTGCACTCAGCCCATAACCCTCCATTCCTTTCCTGTCCATATAGCTACCCAATTTAACTTTAAATGACAACATCGAACCTGCCTCAACCACTTCTGCTGGAAGCTCGTTCCACACAGCTACCACTCTCTGAGTAAAGAAGTTACTCCTCATGTTACCCCTAAACTTTTGCCCTTTAAGTCTCAACTCATGTCCTCTTGTTTGAATCTTCCCCCACTCTCAATGGAAAAAGCCTATCCACGTCAACTCTATCTATCCCCCTCATAATTTTACATACCTCTACCAAGTCCCCCCTCAACCTTCTACACTCCAAAGAATAAAGACCCAACCTGTTCAAACTTTCTCTGTAACTTAGGAGATAAAACCCAGGTAACATTCTCGTCAATCTTCTCTGTACTCTCTCAATTTTGTTGACATCTTTCCAATAATTTGGTGACCAGAACTGTACACAATACTCCAAATTTGGCCTTACCAATGCCTTGTACAATTCCAACATTACGTCCCAACTCCTATACTCAATGCTCTGATTTATAAAGGCCAGCATACCAAAAGCTTTCTTCACCACCCTATCCACATGAGATTCCACCTTCGGGGAACTATGCGCCATTATTCCTGGATCCCTCTGTTCTACTGCATTCTTCAATACCCCACCATTTACCATGTCTGTCCTATTTTCATTAGTCCTACCAAAATGTAGCACCTCACATTTATCAGCATTAAACTCCATCTGCCATCTTTCAGTCCACTCTTCTAACTAGCCTAAATCTCTCTGCAAGCTTTGAAAACCTACTTCATTATCCAAACTCCGCCTATCTTAGTATCATCTGCATACTTACTAATCCAATTTACCACCGCATCATCCAGATCATTAATGCATATGACAAACAACACTGGACCCAGTACAGATCCCTGAGGCACACCACTAGTCACCAGCCTCCAATCTGACAAACAGTTATCCACCACAACTCTCTGGCGTCTCCCATCCAGCCACCACTGAATCCATCCATTTTACTACTTCAATATTAATACTTAACCATTGAACCTTCCTAACTAACCTTCCATGTGGAATCTTGTCAAAGGTCTTCCTAAAGTCCACATAGACAACATCCACCGCTTTACCCTCGTCAACTTTCCTAGTAACCTCTTCAAGAAATTCAATAAGATTTGTCAAACATGACTTTCTACGCACAAGTCCATGTTGACTATTCCTAATCAGACCCTGTCTATCCACATAATTATAAATACCATCTCTAAGAATACTTTCCATCAATTTACCCACCACTGATGTCAAACTCACAGGCTGATAATTGCTAGGTTTACTCTTAGAACCCTTTTTAAACAATGGAACAATGTGAGCAATACATCAATCCTCCAGCACCATCCCCGTTTCTAATGACATTTGTAATATTTCTGTTAGAGCCCATGCTATTTCTACACTAACTTCCCTCAAGGTCCTAGGGAATATCCTGTCAGGACCCGGAGACTTATCCATTTTTATATTCCTTAAAAGTGCCGGTACTTTCTCTTCCTTAATCATCTTAGTTTCCATAACTACCCTACTTGTTTCCCTGACCTTACACAATTCAATATCCTTCTCCTTAGTGAATACCGAAGAAAAGAAATTGTTCAAAATCTCCCCATCTCTTTTGACTCCGCACATAGCCATCCACTCTGATTCTCTAAGGGACCAATTTTATCCCTCACTATTCTTTTGCTATTAATATAACTTTAGAAACCCTTTGGATTTATTTTCGTCTGACTTGCCAAAGCAACCTCATATCTTTTAGCTTTTTTAATTTCTTTCTTAAGATTCTTTTTACATTCTTTATATTCCTCGAGCACCTCACTTACTCCAAGCTGTCTATATTTATTGTAGATCTCTCTCTTTTTCCGAACCAAGTTTCCAATATCCCTTGAAAACCATGGCTCTCTCAAACTTTTAACCGTTCCTTTCAACCTAACAGGAACTTAAAGATTCTGTACCCTCAAAATTTCACCTTTAAATGACCTCCATTTCTATATTACATCCTTCCCAATCCACTCCTTCTAAATCCTTTTGCACCTCCTCAAAGTTAGCCTTTCTCCAATCACAAATCTCAACCCTGGGTCCAGTCCTATCCTTCTCCATAATTACTTTATACTTTATACATTATTGTCGCCAAACAATTGGTACTAGAACGTACAGTCATCACAGCGATATTTGATTCTGCGCTTCACACTCCCTGGATTATAGATACTAAGTATTATAAATATTAAAAATAGTTAAAATAAGTAAATATTAATAATTTAAATTATAAATCATAAATAGAAAATAGAAAAATAGAAAGTAACGTAGTGCAAAAAAAACCGAGAGGCAGGTCTGGGTATTTGGAGGGTACAGCCCAGATCCAGTCAGGATCCGTTCAGCAGTCTTATCACAGTTGGAAAGAAGCTGTTCCCAAACCTGGCCGTACGAGTCTTCAAGCTCCTGAACCTTCTCCCAGAGGGAAGAGGGACGAAAAGTCTGTTGGCTGGGTGGGTCGTGTCCTTGACCATCCTGGCAGCACTGCTCCCACAGCGTGCGGTGTAAAGTGAGTCCACGGACGGAAAATTGGTTTGTGTGATGTGCTGCACTGTGTTCATGATCTTCTGCAGCTTCTTTCGGTCTTGGACAGGACAACTTCCATACCAGGTTGTGATGCACCCTAGAAGAATGCTTTCTATGGTGCATCTATAAAAATTAGTGAGGGTTTTAGGGGACAGGTCAAATTTCTTTAGTTTTCTCAGGAAGTAAAGGCGCTGGTGGGCATTCTTGGCAGTGAACTCTGCTTGGTTGGACCAATTCAGGTGATTTGTGATATTGACCCCAAGGAACTTAAAGCTTTTGACCTTTTCCACTTGCGCACCACCGATGTAAATTGGGTCGTGCGGTCCGCTACTCCTTCTGAAATCAACAACCAATTCCTTCGTCTCGCTGACATTGAGGGATAGGTTATTGTTTTTGCACCATGCCACCAGGTTCTTAATCTCCTCTCTGTACTCAAACTCATCATTACCCGAGATACGACCTACAATTGTTGTGTCAATTATATTGAAACTAATGGCATTGTGATCACTGGACCTGAAGTGCTCCCCAACACATACCTCTGTCACCTGACTTATCTCATTCCCTAACAGGAGATCCAACACTGCCCCGTCTCTAGTTGGTACCTCTATGTATTACTGCAAAAAACTATCTTGCACACATTTTACAAACTCCAAACCATCCAGCCCTTTTACAGAATGGGTTCCCAGTCTATGGGTGGAAAATTAAAATCTCCCACAATCACAACAATGTGCTTAGTACAGACATCTGCTATCTCCTTACAAATGTGCTCCTCCAATTCTCGCTCCCCATTAGGTGGTCTATAATACACCCCTATAAGCGTGACTAAATCTTTTCCATTCCTCAATTACGTCCAAATAGCCTCCCTAGACGAGTCCTCTAATCCATCCTGGTCATAATGGTCTGTGGACTCAGGGAGGGGGTGGGACACGGTCAGGGGACATGTGATGGTCTGTGGTCACAGAGAGGGGGTGGGACACAGTGAGGGGACGTGTGAAGGTCTGTGGTCTCAGAGATGGGGTGGGGGAGGCGGGAAACGGTCAGGGGACGTGTGACGGTCCGTGGTCTCAGAGAGGGACGGGACACGGTCAGGGGACGTGTGATGGTCCGTGGTCTCAGAGAGGGGGGTGGGACACAGTCAGGGACGTGTGATGGTCCATGGTCTCAGAGAGAGGGTCGGACACAGTCAGGAGACGTGTGATTGTCCGTGGTCTCAGAGAGGGGGTGGGACACGGTCAGGGGATGTGTGACGGTCCGTGGTCTCAGAGAGGGACGGGACACGGTCAGGGGATGTGTGATGGTCCGTGGACTCAGGGAGGGGGTGGGACACGGTCAGGGTACATGTGATGGTCTGTGGTCACAGAGAGGGGGTGGGACACAGTGAGGGGACGTGTGACGGTCCGTGGTCTCAGAGAGGGACGGGTCACGGTCAGGGGACGTGTGACGGTCCGTGGTCTCAGAGAGGGGGTGGGACACAGTCAGGGGACGTGTGATGGTCCGTGGTCTCAGAGAGGGATGAGACACAGTCAGGGGACGTGTGACGGTCCGTGGTCTCAGAGAGGGAAGGGACACCGTGTGGGGACGTGCGATGGTCCGTGGTCTCAGAGAGGGGGTGGGACACAGTCAGGGGACGTGTGATGGTCCATGGTCTCAGAGAGGGGGTCGGACACAGTCAGGAGACGTGTGATGGTCCGTGGTCTCAGAGAGGGATGGGACATGGTCTGGGGACGTGTGACGGTCCATGGTCTCTTTTTTTTTTATACAAAATTCTTTATTACAAATGTCGGTGCTATACAATATTTACAAACCCAGTGGCTAACACATTTACTACACTACAAACGGTCAATACATGTTAAACCAATATATTGTCATCCTCATCAATGATGGCATTTACACCCCGCGGAGCCCAACGGTCCCGGAACATCTCGACGGTCGCCGTGGACTGTGCGTATTCCTTTTCAATATTCACCCGGGCACGAACATACCCCCTAAACATAGCCAGGCAGTCCGCCTGGGGAGAACCTCCTGCCACCCTTTTCCAGGAGCCACGGATGGCAATTTTCGCCAGCCCCAGGAGCAAGTTGACAAGGACATCCTCATCCCTCTGTGCCCCCCTCCTTACTGGATGACCATATATCAATAGGGTGGGACTGAAGTGCAACCAGAAGGCGAGAAGCAGCCCACGCAAATACGCGAAAAGGGGCTGCAGCCTCACACACTCCACGTACATATGGTAGACGGTCTCCTCCAGCCCGCAGAAGTGACACGCGGCTGGGAGATCCGTGTACAAACTAAGGAACTTATTGCAGGGCACCACTTTATGCAGCACCCTCCAGCCGAGATCCCCAAGGTGCATGGGAAGGACTCCCTTGTAGAGGGACTTCCATTGGGGACCCCCCCTCACCTCCAGGTGGAAAGACCGACCGCCATGGCGTGTTGGGACGGTGGACAAATGCTAGGAAGTGGAGGGTGTGGAGCAGCAGCCCATAAAGGTACCTCCTGCCTGCATCCCTGAATGGGATTGTGGGTGTTGATGAAAGACGGCTCAAGTTGTGTGGATTCGTCTCCCGGGTAAGGCTGCGGGGCCTGGGCCCGACGAGCAGCTCAGCCCGAGTCGTTCCACACACCTGAGCCGCACTGACATCCATTGAGACAGGGCAAGGGTCGGCCAGGACCCCCGCTCTCTGCCAGAGGAGGGGATTCCCGGCCTGAGGCAACCATGTTCCAGACTCTCAGTAGGTCCTGATAGAAGCCGGGCAGCCTCTGCAAAGCAGCACGGCTGACGCCCGCCGGTGGTAGCTGCATATCTTCGGCAAGACTGCAGCCCCTCCGGAGGAAGAAAGTCGCCAACACGTGCCACCTGGGAGGGTGCTCGGCGTACAGGAATCTCTGCAGAGTCCTGAGGCGGAGAGCTGCCAGTCGTGTGCGTACACACACCAGCAACTGTCCGCCCTCTCCTTCTGGGAGACTCAGAACTGCTGCAGAGACCCAGTGCTTCCTGTTTCCCCAGAAGAAGTCCACTAGCTTCCTCTGCATTCTTGCGACAAAAGGGGCAGGGGGGGGCGAAGGTGACCATCCGGTACCACAACATGGAGGCCACCAGCTGGTTTATGACCACCACCCTGCCTCGATAGGAAAGCACCCTGAGAAGGCCTGACCAGCGCCCTAGGCGGGCCATGACCTTTGTCTCCAGGTCCTGCCAGTTCGCCAGCCAGGTCTCCCCAGAAGGACTCAGGTAGACTCCCAGATAGAGAAGACGTCTGGTGCTCCACTCAAAAGCTCTCATCTCCTCCGGCAGGGAGTCCACCTGCCACTGGCCTACTAAGAGTCCGGAACATTTCGCCCAGTTGATCCTGGCGGAGGATGCCGCCGAGAAAACATCTTGGCACTCGCGCATCCTCCGCAGGTCACAGGGGTCTGTCATCAAGAGGAGTACGTTATCGGCGTAGGCCGAGAGGACGACCCCCATGTCCGGTTCGCGCAGAACCAGACCTGTCAGCCTTCGCCAAAGAAGGCTGAGGAATGGCTCGACACAGATCGCATACAGTTGACCGGACATGGGGCACCCTTGACGCACTCCTCTTCGGAAGTGGATAGGTCCTGTCAATGATCCGTTAATCTTAACTAGGCACTCTGCGGCAGAGTACAGGAGCCGAACTTGGGCCACAAAGTGTGGTCCGAGCCCAAAAGCCTGCAGGGTGCCCACCAGGAAACTGTGGTCCACCCGGTCAAAAGCCTTCTCCTGGTCAAGAGAAAGAAACGCTGCCGGGGTCCCAGTCTCCTGGAGTAGGTGGATCAGGTCCCGTACTAGGTGGACATTGTCCTGGATGGAGCGGCCCGGGACTGTGTAAGATTGGTCAGGATGGACCACCTGTCCAATTACCGAACCCAGACGGTTGGCCATTGCCCGGGCGAAGATCTTGTAGTCCACGCACAAGAGGGAGACCGGCCGCCAGTTCTTTAGCAGGCGGAGGTCTCCCTTCTTGGGCAGTAGGACCACAACAGCTCTTCGCCATGAGAGGGGCATTTCTCCGGTGGCTAGGCTCTCCCCTAGGACAAGGCTGTAATCATCCCCCAGGACATCCCAAAAACCCTGATAAAACTCAACACTCAGTCCATCCAAACCAGGGGACTTGCCCCTCCGGAGTTGCCGAAGGGCAGTGGACAGCTCCTCCCGAGTCAGGGGGGCATCCAGACGCACTGCGTCCTCTGGGCTGACCTTAGACAAATCCTTCCAGACCTCATTACACGCCTCCGCATTTGACGGATCAGGCGAGAATAAGGACCGATAGAATGAACGGACCTCGTTGTTAATTCCATCAGGGTCCGTGATGGAGGAGCCATCGGCAGCCAGCAGCTCCACTAGCTGCTTTTGAACTCCCCGCCACCTTTCCAACGAGTAGAAGAAGGGTGAGCCACGGTCCAAATCCTGCAGCATTTGGATCCGTGACCTCACGTACGCACCTCGGGACTGCTGGAGCTGCAGGTTCCTTAGTGCGTCCTTCTTCTCCTGGTATTCCTGCCACAGCTGCTGGTCTCCAGCGGTCGGACCGAGGCGGGACTCCAGGTCAAGCAACGCTCTCTCAAGCCGCTCAACCTCAGAGCTCCGCCTCTTTGTTGACCCCCTAGTGTACTCCCGACATAAAAACCGGATGTGGGCTTTGCCCACATCCCACCATAGCCGTAGGGAGCAGAACTCTCTCCGCCTTTCCTTCCAGGAGACCCAGAAAGCTCAGAACGAATCCCGGAATCGGCTGTCCTCCAGCAGCCGGTTGTTAAAATGCCAATACCCGGATCCCACCCGAGGGTGTAGTGGAATAAATTCCATCCACACAAGGTGATGATCCGAGCACGACACCGGCCGCATGGAGGACGCCGACACGCGGGAGACGTAGGCCCGAGAGATGTAAATGCGGTCTATCCTGGAACCTCCTTCTCTAGACCTTCTCGAGAAGGCGCTAGAGTTGGGGTGAAGATTCCGCCAGCTGTCCACCAAGTCAAAGGAGCCGACTAGCTCCTTTAACCTTTTTGCCGAAGCTGGGTCGCGTTGGAGGCCCGAACGGTCCTCCGCCTCGAGGGTACAATTGAAATCTCCCCCGAGGATGACGCAATCCCCAGGATCGATGGAGCTCAGTAGGGTGGACAGCTGGCAGAATAGGCGCGTCTGCATCACACCGCGCCTGGGAGCATACACATTGATAAAATGCAATGGTACGCCATCCAGGCGCACAACCAGTTGGAGCAGACGGCCGGGCACAACGTCCTGGACTCTTTCAATTACTGGCTGGAAGGTCGGGGCCAACAGGATCGCCACCCCGCTAGAAATGGAGCTGAGGTGGCTCATGTAGACCCCGCCCCGCCACTCCAGGAGCCAAGCAGACTCGTCCTCAGGGATGGTATGGGTTTCCTGCAGGAAACTCACCGTATACCTCCCATCCCTGAGGGCTGAGAGATTGTTATGCCTGCGAAGAGGACCCCTGCTGCCGTTTACATTGAGACTAGCTATGGTAAGCTTCATGGCGGGAGCACACTATGTCTCAGCAGCTGTGCCCATTTCGGTGAGAGCGGAGGCGCCCTCCACCACACTGTCCGGAAAGAAAGCAAGGTTACTTTTTGCCTTCCGGGCTCGAGCGGTACCAGCGACACCCTGTGACCCACGATCCCCCGTAGGAGCGAGGCTGCTTCTCCCTCTAATGTCCCTTACTAGGTCATCTAGGAAAGATTTTAGTTGCCGTCTGTCGTTCCCCGCCACCGCATTCCTCTTTCCCTTTCCCTTTCGTCCGAGGATGACTCGCAGGGACCTCACCAGCCTCGGCATGCTGGGCCAGTGTAGCGAGGCTAGTTGAGGCCGGTGCTTGGCACCCTCAGAGGTGAGAATAAAATGCTTAATTTCCTCTACAGGTATCAATGGGGACTTCTCAGGAGGGGTGAGGATGTCCATTATTTCACTATCGAAAGAGTCCTCCTCCAACCCGTCACTGCAGACAGAATCCCCATCGGCCTCCCCGCATGTTCCAATAGATGGCAGCGCTTGTGACCCATACCGCGCAGCGGGCACCTCGCTCTTACCTGCCCGCTTCACCGTCGCATCAGCCTCATCCACATTTGCGACAGTGGAGGGACAATCCCCAGGGACTCCCTGCAAGTCATTAATTGCTGGGGTTGATGTGCACAGAAAAACGCCCTCCCCAGGGGGCAGGCATAGAGGGGAACCCGGCACCTTTGGTCCAAGGGATTCACAAGCAGCCTGGTGCTGAGAATGAGAGAGCTTTGTCTCGTCTCCTCTTACATTATTCGGTACACTGGCCTCCAGAGAGGCGCTGACTGGTAGGTCCTGGGTGGAGGCCTCCAGGGCTGCCTCATTTGTGCAAACAGGGCTATCACTAGCTTTTTGCACAACCACACCATCTACCCCAGGACTGGTGGCTACATCTGGGGACTCAGGTTTAGAACCAACCCCTACCCGGATTCCCACCCCTTCCTGGGACTCCCCCGCATCTACATCCCCTGCCCTCTTGCGGGAACGTTCCCTTCTCCTCTTCACACCGGAGGAGCACACAGGTGCAGGCTTCACCGATGGGGCGGCGCTTTCTGTTTCCATCGCCCCGTCTGCTTGTGCACCTCCCCGAGCCCCACGCTCCACTTCAGGCGAAATGAGCGTGAGCTCTACAGCCTCAAAGGCCCGCTTCTTACTGTGTTTGGATTTCCCCTTTGCCTTCTTACTCCGCACAGACTCCACCCCGTCCCCCACCTCAACCACAGGGAGAGGAGCAGGGACCGACCCAACCGTAGGAGTAGGGACAGGGGTAGGGGTAGGGGCAGGGTGAGGGGCTGGGGCAGGATCACGGGCGGGGGCAGGGTCAGGGTCAGATGCAGGCGCAGATGCACATGCAGGAGTAGGATCAGGGGCAGAGGTAGCTGGGGCACTGGTGCCCGAAATGGGCTCCCTCGGGTTCCGGGCGGCAGGACAGTCCCTCCGAAAGTGCCCCACCCCCCCTGCACGCATGGCACCGCGGGCGCTCGGAGCTCCAGTACACCTGATAATCCACTCCCTCGTGCCGGACAGTAAACCGGCCCTCAACATCGTCCTCCCTTTCCAGCTGCATGAATACCTGACGCCGGAAAGAGATTACGGTGCGGAGGGTGCGTCTCTTAAATTTGTGTCGGATGGCAGTGATCTCCGACCTTACTTGCCCTAAACGGGCCAGTGGGGAAAGCAAGTCCTCATTTGGAATGAAAGGCTTAACATGCCCAAGCACGATATGTTGCGTGGGGGCCGTCACCAGCTCCATAGGTAAAAAGATGTTGTCTACCGTGACTCCCCTGCTTAGGGCCCGGTGCACTAGCTCTTCATTCGCCAGATAAAACACCGCCTTTCCGAACTCCTTCTCGGTGGCCAGAATACCACCTTTCCCAACAAGGTCCTCCATTGCCTCTGTGCACTTTTCTAGTGTCATTCCAGGGCGCAAAATACATTGCACCCCACGTTCCACCTTCACCGACCGAAACAGGGCGTTGTCCGAGGCCGGGGAGGCAGCCGCCCTTGCGTAACTCCCCAAAGGCCCGCGACTCCCTGGAGACCGGTCCGGCATGCTGGCGCTCTTTCCAGTCCGAGAATCCTACAGCGGTGCCGGTTAGAAGTCCTGGAACGAGTCGAATAACTGGCCGGGAAAGTTTGCAGTCGACAGTTCCTCGCTGGCTCGACTCCAGGAAAGGCTCCGTCGGACTTGCAGAGACCCAGGCCGGGAGGGGCCGAAACGTCCTTCCAGATGCTCCGGCACCAACACCGGACGAAAATCAGGAAAACAATGGAGGAGGAACGTTGCCCCGATGTCAATGGGGGGGGACGACGGCGTTTGCCTCCGGTTTTGGAGCGAACCAGCTTCCTGGCGAGTTGCCAGCGGCCGCAGCTGGGAGCTACGCAGTTAGCAGCCGCCAACAAACCCAGCCCAAACCGCCAGTAAAACTCCACACCGAGTTTCCACACCAGCGCCGTCACTCACTCAGTTGTCCAAGAGACTTTTAGATCCACCTCCAAAGTATTCCACGAACTTTATCCAGTAGTTCTCCCTTGATTTCTCCCAGCTCAGTCAGCACAGCTCCTCTCTGTGTCTGACCCTCTTTTTTTTTTAACTTTATTACAAATGTCCGTGCTATACAATATTTACAAAACCAGTGACTAACATATTTACTACACTACAAACAAACAATACATGTTAAACCAATATATTGCCATCCTCATCAATGATGGCATTTACACCCCGCGGAGCCCAACGGTCCCGGAACATCTCGACAGTCGCTGTGGACTGCGCGTATTCCTTTTCAATGTTCACCCGGGCTCGAACATACCCCCTAAATATAGCCAGGCAGTCCGCCCGGGGAGAACCTCCTGCCACCCTTTTCCAGGAGCCACGGATGGCAATTTTCGCCAGCCCCAGGAGCAAGTTGACAAGGACATCCTCATCCCTCTGTGCCCCCCTCATATGGATGACCATATATGAATAGGGTGGGACTGAAATGCAACCAGAAGGCGAGAAGCAGCCCACGCAAATACGCGAAAAGGGGCTGCAGTCTCACACACTCCACGTACATATGGTACACGGTCTCCTCCAGCCCGCAGAAGTGACACGCGGCTGGGAGATCCGTGTACAAACTAAAGAACTTATTGCAGGGCACCGCTTTATGCAGCACCCTCCAGCCGAGATCCCCAAGGTGCATGGGAAGGACTCCCTTGTAGAGGGACTTCCACTGGGGACCCCCCTCATCTCCAGGTGGAAAGACCGACCGCCATGGCATGTCGGGACGGTGGACAAATGCTAGGAAGTGGAGGGTGTGGAGCAGCAGCCCATAAAGGTACCTCCTGCCTGCATCCCTGAATGGGATTGTGGGTGTTGATGAAAGACGGCTCAAGTTGTGTGGATTCGTCTCTCGGGTAAGGCTGCGGGGCCTGGGCCCGACGAGCAGCTCAGCCCGAGTCGTTCCACACACCTGAGCCGCACTGACATCCGTTGAGACAGGGCAAGGATCGGCCAGGACCCCGCCCTCTGCCAGAGGAGGGGATTCCCGGCCTGAGGCAACCATGTTCCAGACTCTCAGTAGGTCCTGATAGAAGCCGGGCAGCCTCTGCAAAGCAGCACGGCTGACGCCCGCCGGTGGTAGCTGCATATCTTCGGCAAGACAGCAGCCCCTCCGGAGGAAGAAAGTCGCCAACATGTGCCACCTGGGAGGGTGCTCGGCGTACAGGAATCTCTGCAGCGTCCTGAGGCGGAGAGCCACCAGTCGTGTGCGTACACACACCAGCGACTGTCCGCCCTCTCCTTCTGGGAGACTCAGAACCACTGCAGCGACCCAGTGCTTCCTGTATCCCCAGAAGAAGTCCACTAGCTTCCTCAGCATTCTTGCGACAAAAGGGGCAGGGGGGGCCAAGGTGACCATTCGGTACCACAACATGGAGGCCACCAGCTGGTTTATGTCCACCACCCTGCCTCGATAGGAAAGCACCCTGAGAAGGCCTGACCAGCGCCCTCGGCGGGCCATGACCTTTGTCTCCAGGTCCTGCCAGTTCGCCAGCCAGGTCTCCCCAGAAGGACTCAGGTAGACTCCCAGATAGAGAAGACGTCTGGTGCTCCACTCAAAAGCTCTCATCTCCTCCGGCAGGGAGTCCACCTGCCACTGGCCTACTAAGAGTCCGGAACATTTCGCCCAGTTGATCCTGGCAGAGGATGCCGCCGAGAAAACATCTTGGCACTCGCGCATCCTCCGCAGGTCACAGGGGTCTGTCATCATGAGGAGTACATCATCGGCGTAGGCCGAGAGGACGACCCCCATGTCCGGTTCGCGCAGAACCAGACCTGTCAGCCTTCGCCAAAGAAGGCTGAGGAATGGCTCGACACAGATCGCATACAGTTGACCGGACATGGGTCACCCTTGACGCACTCCTCTTCGGAAGTGGATAGGTCCTGTCAATGATCCGTTAATCTTAACTAGGCACTCTGCGGCAGAGTACAGGAGCCGAACTTGGGCCACAAAATGTGGTCCGAGCCCAAAAGCCTGCAGGGTGCCCACCAGGAAACTGTGGTCCACCCGGTCAAAAGCCTTCTCCTGGTCAAGAGAAAGAAACGCTGCCGGGGTCCCAGTCTCCTGGAGTAGGTGGATCAGGTCCCGTACTAGGTGGACATTGTCCTGGATGGAGCGGCCCGGGACTGTATAAGATTGGTCAGGATGGACCACCTGTCCAATTACCGAACCCAGACGGTTGGCCATTGCCCGGGCGAAGATCTTGTAGTCCACGCACAAGAGGGAGACCGGCCGCCAGTTCTTTAGCAGGCGGAGGTCTCCCTTCTTGGGCAGTAGGACCACAACAGCTCTCTGCCATGAGAGGGGCATTTCTCCGGTGGCTAGGCTCTCCCCTAGGACAAGGCTGTAATCATCCCCCAGGACATCCCAAAAACCCTGATAAAACTCAACACTCAGTCCATCCAAACCAGGGGACTTGCCCCTCCGGAGTTGCCGAAGGGCAGTGGACAGCTCCTCCCGAGTCAGGGGGGCATCCAGACGCACTGCGTCCTCTGGGCTGACCTTCGGCAAATCCTCCCAGACCTCATTACACGCCTCCGCATTTGACGGATCAGGCGAGAATAAGGACCGATAGAATGAACGGACCTCGTTGTTAATTCCATCAGGGTCCGTGATGGAGGAGCCATCAGCAGCCAGCAGCTCCACTAGCTGCTTTTGAACTCCCCGCCACCTTTCCAACGAGTAGAAGAAGGGTGAGCCACGGTCCAAATCCTGCAGCATTTGGATCCGTGACCTCACGTACGCACCTCGGGACTGCTGGAGCTGCAGGTTCCTTAGTGCATCCTTCTTCTCCTGGTATTCCTGCCACAGCTGCTGGTCTCCAGCGGTCGGACCGAGGCGGGACTCCAGGTCAAGCAACGCTCTCTCAAGCCGCTCAACCTCAGAGCTCCGCCTCTTTGTCGACCCCCTAGTGTACTCCCAACATAAAAACCGGATGTGGGCTTTGCCCACATCCCACCATAGCCGTAGGGAGCAGAAGTCTCTCCGCCTCTCCTTCCAGGAGACCCAGAAAGCTCGGAACGAATCCCGGAATCGGCTGTCCTCCAGCAGCCGGTTGTTAAAATGCCAATACCCGGATCCCACCCGAGGGTGTAGTGGAATAAATTCCATCCACACAAGGTGATGATCCGAGCACGACACCGGCCGCATGGAGGATGCCGACACGCGGGAGATGTAGGCCCGAGAGATGTAAATGCGGTCTATCCTGGAACCTCCTTCTCTAGACCTTCTCGAGAAGGCGCTAGAGTTGGGGTGAAGATTCCGCCAGCTGTCCACCAAGTCAAAGGAGCCGACTAGCTCCTTTAACTTTTTTGCCGAAGCTGGGTCGCGTTGGAGGCCCGAACGGTCCTCCGCCTCGAGGGTACAATTGAAATCTCCCCCGAGGATGACGCAATCCCCAGGATCGATGGAGCTCAGTAGGGTGGACAGCTGGCAGAATAGGCGCGTCTGCATCACACCGCGCCTGGGAGCATACACATTGATAAAATGTGTCCTCCATTGCCTCCGTACACTTTTCTAGTGTCATTCCAGGGCGCAAAATACATTGCACCCCACGTTCCACCTTCACCGACCGAAAAAGGGCGTTGTCCGAGGCCGGGGAGGCAGCCGCCCTTGCGTAACTCCCTGAAGGCCCGCGACTCCCTGGAGACCGGTCCGGCATGTTGGCGCTCTTTCCAGTCCGAGAATCCTACAGCGGTGCCGGTTAGATGTCCTGGAACGAGTCGAATAACTGGCCGGGAAAGTTTGCAGTCGACAGTGCCTCGCTGGCTCGACGCCAGGAAAGGCTCCGTCGGACTTGCAGAGACCCAGGCCGGGAGAGGCCGAAACGTCCTTCCAGATGCTCCGGCACCAACACCGGACGAAAATCAGGAAAACAATGGAGGAGGAACGTTGCCCCGCTGTCAATGGGGGGGAACGACGGCGTTTGCCTCCGGTTTTGGAGCGAACCGGCTTCCTGGCGAGTTGCCAGCGGCCGCAGCTGGGAGCTACGCAGTTAGCAGCCGCCAACAAACCCAGCCCAAACCGCCAGTAAAACTCCACACCGAGTTTCCACACCAGCACCGTCACTCACTCGGTTGTCCAAGAGACATTTAGAGCCACCTCCAAAGTATTCCACGAACTTTATCCAGTAGTTTTGCCTCGATTTCTCCCAGTTCAGTCAGCACAGCTCCTCTCTGTGTCTGACCCCGGGACTGGGACACGGTCAGGGGACGTGTGACGGTCCGAGGTCTCAGAGAGGGGTGGGGGACGGTCAGGGGACGTGTGATGGTCCGTGGTCTCAGAGAGGGGTGGGAGACGGTCAGGGGACGTGTGAAGGTCCGTGGTCTCAGAGAGGGGGTGGGACACGATCAGGGGACGTGTGATGGTCCGTGGTCACACAGTCAGGGGACGTGTGTTGGTCCGTGGTCTCAGAGAGGGATGGGACACGATCAGGGGACGTGTGATGGTCCGTGGTCTCAGAGAGGGGGTGGGACACAGTCAGGGGACGTGTGTTGGTCCGTGGTCTCAGAGAGGGATGGGACACGATCAGGGGACGTGTGATGGTCCGTGGTCTCAGAGAGGGGGTGGGACACGGTCAGGGGATGTGTGATGGTCCGTGGTCTCAGAGATGGGGTGGGACACGGTCAGGGGACGTGTGACGGTCCACGTTCTCGGGGGGGGGGATATGGTCAGGGGACATGTGACGGTCCGTGGTCTCAGAGAGGGGGTGGGGGAGATGGGAGTGAGGGAAGGAGAGGGGGAGAGTGAGGGAGCGAGGGGAGAGTGAGGGATAGAAGGAGAGGGGGAGAGTGAGGGAGGGAGAGGTGGAGAGTGAGGGAGGGAGGGAGATCGGAGAGTGAGGGTGGGAGGGAGAGTGAGGGAGAGGGGAGTGAGAGGGAGAGTGAGGGAGGGAGGGGGAGAGTGAGGGAGGGAGATGGGGAGAGTAAGGGAGACGAGGAGCGTGAGGGAGGGAGGGAGAGAGGGAAATGGAGGGAGATAGAGTGAGGTATGGAGGCTGGGCGAGTGAGGGAGGGAAGGACAGGGTTAGAGTGAGGGAGTGAGCAGAGGTTGAGGAAGAGATGGGAGTGAGGGGGAGAGAGTGAGGGGAGAGTGAGAGAGGGTGAGGGATAGAGGGAGAGGGAGACAGGGAGCGTGAGGGATGGAGGAAGAGGGGGAAGTGAGGGAGGGAGGAAGAATGAGGTTGGAAGGAAGAGGGCGAGTGAGAGAGGGATGGGGAGAGTGATGGAGGGAGAGGGAGAGTGAGGGCGGGAGAGTCAGAGAGAGAGGGGGAGAGAGGGAGGGAGAGGGAGATTGAGGGAGGGGGGGAGAGTGAGGGAGGCAGGGGAGTGAGGGAGGGAGATGGGGAGATTGAGGGATGGAATGTGAGGGAGGGAGGGGGAAAATGAGGGATAGAAGGAGAGGGGGAGAGTGAGGGAGGGAGAGGAGAGGGGGAGTGAGGGAGGGGGAGAGTGAATGAGTGGGGGAAGAGTGAGGGGGAGAGTGAGGGAGGGAGAGAGGGTGAGGGAGGGAGAGAGGTTGAGGGAGGGAGGAAGGGAGAGTGAGGGATGCAGGGAGAGGGGGAGAATGAGGTATGGAGGGAGAGAGAGTGAGGGAGGGAGAGACGGGAGAATGAGGGAGGTAGGGGAGAGTCATGAAGGGATGGAGAGTGAGGGAGGGAGAGTCAGAGAGAGAGGTGGAGAGAGGGAGGGAAAGGGAGATTGGGGAGGGGGAGATTGAGGGATGGAGGGAGGGAGGGGGAGAGGGGAGAACGAGGGAGGTAGGGGAGAGTCATGAAGGAAGGGAGAGTGAGGGAGGGGGTGTCAGAGAGAGAGGGGAGAGAGGAAGGGAGGGGAGATTGAGGGAGGGAGGGGGGGATTGAGGGATGGGCAGAGAGTGAGGGAGGGAGAGAGTGAGGGAAGGAGGGGGAGAGTGAAGGATGGACGGAGAGAGGGAGAGGGAGGGAACGAGATGGGTAGAGGCAGGGAGCGTGAGGGAGAGTGGAGAGTGAGGGAGGGAGGGAGAGGGGGAGAGGGAGGGGGTGAGGGAGGGACGGAGAGTGAGTGAGGGAGAGAGGGGAAGTGGAGAGTGAGGGAGGGAGAGGGGGAGAGTAAGGGAGGGAGAGGGGGATAGTAAGAGAGGGAGGAAGACTGAGGGAGAGAGAGGGGAGAGTGAGGGAGGGAGAGTAAGAATGAGGGAGGGAGGGGGAAGGAGAGTGAGGGAGGGAGAGGGTGTGGGTGAGGGAGGGAGAGGGGGTGAGTGAGGGAGGGAGAGGAGGTGAGTGAGGGAGGGAGGGAGGTGGGTGAGGGAGGGAGAGGGGGTGAGTGAGGGAGGGAGAGGAGGTGAGTGAGGGAGGGAGGGAGAGTGGGAGAGTCAGGCAGGGGGAGGGAGAGTGAGGGAAGGAGAGAGGGTGAGGGATGGAGAGGGGGACAGTGAGGGAGGGAGGGGAGATTGAGGGAAGGAGAGGGGAGTGTGAGGGAGGGAGGGGGAGTGTGAGGGAGGGAGGAGAAAGTGAGAGAGAGAGAGAGAGAGGGGAGAGTGAGGGAGAGTGAGGGAGGGGGAGAGTGAGGGAGGGAGGGAGAGAGGGAGGGAGGGAGAGAGGGAGGGAGAGAGTGAGGGAGGGAGAGAGTGAGGGAAGGGGAGGGGAGAGTGAAGGAGGCAGGAGGATGGGGAGAGTGAGAGAGACGGGGAGCGTGAGGGAGGGAGGGAGAGGGGGAAAGTGATGGAGGGAGGGACAGGGGAGAGGGAGTAAGAGGGGGAGAGTGAGGGAGGGAGAGAGGGAGAGTGTGAGGGAGAGGGGGAGAGTGAGGGAGTTAGAGGGGGAGCGTGAGGGAGGGAGGGAGAGGGGAAGAGTGAGGTAGGGAGTGAGGGAGAGTGAGGGAGGGAGAGTGTGGAAGAGGGTGACAGTGAGGGAGAGAGGGTGACGGGAGAGTGAGGGAGGGAGGGAGAGTGAGGGGGGGGCAGAGTGAGAGTGAGGGGGAGAGGGAGAGGAAGGGGGAGAGGGAGAGTGAGAGTGAGGGGGAGAGGGACAGTGAAGCGGGGAGAGGGGAGAATGAGGGAGGGAGGGGAGAGTGATGGAGGGAGGGAGAGTGATGGAGGGAGGGAGAGTGCGGGAGGGAGGGGGAGTGTGAGGGAGGAAATGGGAGATTGAGAGAGGGACAGGGAGAGTGAAGGAGGTAGGGGGAGAGTGAGTGAGGGATATTTATTACCCTCAACCATCAGGAAGGAGGTACAGGAATGTCAGGACCCACATCACCAGGTTCAGGAGCAGTTGTTACTCCTCAACGAGAAGTGAAGGAGGTGCAGGAGCCTCAGATACCACACCACCAGGTTTCAAGAATATTTATTGCCTCTCAACCATCAGGAAGGAGGTACAGGAGCCTCAGGACCCACACCACCAGGTTCAGGAACAGTTATTACCCCTCAACAATCAGGAAGGAGGTAACAGGAGCCTCAGGACCCACACCACCAGGTTCAGGAACAGTTATTACCCCTCAACAATCAGGAAGGAGGTAACAGGAGCCTCAGGACCCACACCACCAGGTTCAGGAACAGTTATTACCCCTCAACCATCAGCAAGAAGGCACTGGAGCCTCAGGTCCCACCCCACAAGGTTCAGGAATACTTATTACCCTCTCAAACATAAGGAAGGAATGACAGGAACGTTAGAACCCACACCACCGGGTTCAGAAACAGTTATTACCCCTCAACCATCAGGAAGGAGGTACAGGAGCCTCAGGACCCACACCACCAGGTTCAGGAACATTTATTACCCCTCAACCATTAGGAAGGAGCACAGGAAATTAGTGTATAATTTGCACATGGCACATTTAGACAGAGACATGACGTAAAGGATTTTTTTTCTCCTCATGTATGTGAAGGATGTAAGAAATAAAGTCAATTCTTTATCATTTTTGAATGTTTTTCATATGTTGAGTCCTGACAAACACACCACAGCAAGTTCCTAGTACAGGAAAACGTAATATTTAATCCCTGATCCTTTATTTTCCCTCTCAACGCCAGTCTCCAGCTTTCTCCCCATAACCTCTGAAGCTCTGACTCAACAAGGCGGCACCAACCCCGCTTTGGCCACACCCAATGTCTTGGCCTCGTCCGCCATCTTGTGACAACGCATTCCACAGACTCGGCGCCCTCTGGCCGAGCAGGGCCCTCCGCAGGCAGCACTGCAGTACATAAGCGAGCCCTTCGGCCCATCTAGTCCATGGTGGAAATGTTTTCCTTCATCTCTGCTCCCAAGGGTCGACCGTCTATTCTGAGGCTAAATGTAAGAACTCGACTTGGATGGTGAGCGGACCGACCCACAAACACCCTCCCTCCCGCCCACAACACTACCGGCGACGGACGGACGCACCCCACCCACACAATACCGGATTGCCTGCCATTTATTTGGTCGTTACCTCTCCCGCCTCATCATCTCGGCCCGGGCTTTACGGGCTCGGCAGAGAATTCCGGTGTCGGATTGGAAGCGTCTTGCGGCGTCTCGCAGCCATCTTCCCCGTGGCTGGCAGTCGCAGCCCCCGAGCTCCCTTCTGGAAGAGCCTCCTTTGAGGAGCCTCGGGACAGCTCGTTCAGGGAGCGTCTCATTCTGCCGGAAGATCAGAGCGAGAGAGAGAGAGAAATCTCCCCGTCAGACCCGAGGCAAAGCAACAGATTCGGCTGCGGTTTTGGTCCGAATGGGGCCGAGGCCAGTCACCGACACCAGGCATGGTTGGCCGGCCAGTTAGACTCCGCCACAGGCCGAGCGCCTGGCTCGGGAACCGAAAGGGCTCCCAATAATTCCGCGTCAGGTGGGACTCGCTCTCCTCGCAACCTCAAACGGGGGCCACGGTAACGCCGCCAACGGCAAGGCGCCGTGACACCTCGGGGTGCTCCGAAGTTCTCATGGCCCCTTCCGGCTCTCCTAATTTCATTCTCAAACTCCTTCCTGCTGGCTTTATAACCTTCCAGATCTCCATCATTAGTTTCTTAAACCTTCCGTAAGCTTTTCTTCTTGACTAGATTTACAACAGCCTTTCTACGCCACGGTTCCTGTTACCGACCGTCCTTTCCCTGTCTCATTGGAACGTCTCTAAGCAGAACTCCACGCAAAAATCCCCTCAACATTTGCCACACTTCACCGTACATTTCCCTGAGAATCTCTGTTCCCAATTTCTGCTTCCAAGTTCCTGCCTGATAGCCTCATATTCCCCCTTACTCCAATTAAACGTTTTCCTAACTTGTCTGTGACTATCCCTCTCCAATGCTGTGGTAAAGGAGATAGGAATTCTGATCACAGGAGATAGAATTGTCCGCACAGAAAC
Source organism: Mobula birostris (assembly GCF_030028105.1). Lineage (NCBI taxonomy): Eukaryota > Metazoa > Chordata > Chondrichthyes > Myliobatiformes > Myliobatidae > Mobula > Mobula birostris. Next base: position 51,002 of record NW_027275218.1, read on the forward strand.
GTCAGATTGTATATAAAATCCCAATCCACCCCAATCCCCTCCCTCACACAAAAGCGAATAGATCATCCGCAGGGAAACTTCAGATTGACCATCAAACAACAAAACCCCTCCCTCACACAAAAACGGACTGATAGTCTACATGGAAACTTCAGATTGACCATCAAACAACAAAACCCCTCCCTCACACAAAAACGGACTGATAGTCTACATGGAAACTTCAGATTAAACATCAAACCCCAACCGCCCCCCCCAATCTCATCTCTCACAGAAAAACTAACGGATCGTCCACACGGAAACGTCAGAGTGAACATCAAACCCTAACTGCCCCCCCACCAATCCCCACACTCACAAAAAAACTAAGAGATCGTCCACACGGAAACGTCAGATTGAACATCAAACCCCAAACCCCCACAATCCCCTCCCTCACACAAAAACTAACAGATCATCCACAGGGAAACATCGTATTGAACATCGAACCCCAAACACCCCCTGAATCCCTCCCTCACACAAAAACTAACAGATCGTCCACATGGAAACGTCAGATTGAACATCAAATCCCAATCCCCTCCCTCACACAAAAATTAACAGATCATCCACAGGGAAACTCAGATTGACCATCAAACCCCAAATCCCTCCCTCACACAAAAACTAACAAATCGTCCACACGGAAACGGGAGATTGAACATCAAATCCCAAACCCCCCCAGTTGCTCCCTCACACAAAAACTAACAGATCGTCAACATGGAAACGTTGTATTGAACATCGAACCCCAAACCTCCCCCAATCCCCTCCCTCACACAAAAACTAACAGATCGTCCACATGGAAACGTCATATTGACCATCAAACCCAACCCCCCCCACCGAATTCCCTCCCTCACACAAAAACTAACATATCATCCACACAGAAACATCAGATTGAAAATCAAATCTGAAACCCCCCGAATCCCCTCCCTCACACATAAACTAACAGATCGTGCACATGGAAACGTCAGATTGAACATCAAACCCAACCCCCCCCGAATCCCCTCCCTCATACTAAAAGGAACTGATCGTTTACATGGAAACGTGAGATTGAACATCAAATCTCAAATCCCAAACCCCACCCAATCCCCTCCCTCACACAAAAACTAACAGATTGTCCAAACGGAAACGTCAGATTGAACATCAAACCCCAAACACCGCCTCCCCCGAATCCCCTCCCTCATACAAAAACTAACAGATCGTCCACATGGAAACGTCAGATTAAACATCAAACCCCAAACCCCGCTTCCTTATGAACTGCAGTACATAAGCGAGCCCTTCGGCCCATCTAGTCCATGGTGGAAATGTTTTCCTTCATCTCTGCTCCCAAGGGTCGACCGTGTATTCTGAGGCTAAATTTAAGAACCCGACTTGGATGATGAGCGGACCGACCCACAAACACCCTCCCGCCCGCCGATAACACTACCGGCAATGGACGCACCCCACCCACCCAATACCGGATTGCCTGCCATTTATTTGGTCGTTACCTCTTCCGCCTCATCATCTTGGCCCGGCCTTCACGGGCATGGCAGAGAATTACGGTGTCGGTTTGGGAAGCGTCTTGCGGCGTCTCGCAGTCATCTTCCCCGTGGCTGGCAGTCGCAGCCCCCGAACTCCCTTTTGGAAGATCCTCCTTTGAGGAGCCTCGGGACAGCTCGTTCAGGGAGTGTTTCATTCTGCCGAAAGATCAGCGAGAGAGAGAGAGAAATCTCCCCGTCAGACCCGAGTTTTCTGATCGTTCTCTCTCCCTCTGGAGAAAAGACTGAGAGAGAGAGAGAGAGCCCTGACAGGATTCTTGACGAGCCACCCCCTGTCACACCGACAGTCAAGACTCCACAACTGGGAGCTGATGTCCAGCTGTTTGACAGTTGAGTCCCACTGGAATGGTGGGTTGGAATGGCAGCGGTGCAACAGGCACAAATAATCCCTTTCTTGGAGGAGGGAAGGAGGGAACAATGCCCTTCACACAAGTAGTGATGTGCTTCTGCATGTCCCACCCCTGGCAGCAGTGAGGAAGCACATGAGAGTTCCAGTGCAAAGAGTAGCCCGAGTTGAGAGTGCAAGCCTGTGCCTGTTCCTACAAGTAGAAAGATTGTAGACAAAATACATACTTTTAGGTTAAATGGATGACCGAAGGGCTTCGAACACACATTGCATTCGTATTTGATCTCCCCATTCTGTTTTTTCAGTGGGTAACGAAGTGACTGAAAACCAGGGAGACCTGCAGAAGAGGTCTTTGGTTTGCTCAGATTCATTGCCTCTTCACTCCCTGGAGCACATGAGGCAGCTTTCAGATGCATTGGTGGTTCTGAGTTTATTGAGGTACCTGAAGTTGACGGCTGGGCGAGGGGTATCTCCTTCAGCCCACCCCTGGAGCCATGGGTGAGGAGGCTCTGGTGGGAGCAGAGATAAGAACGTCTTTTAGCTGCTCTGAAACATGATCCGTTTGCCTTTCTTCTGGAGGCAGCATGACGGGCAACACAGTCCGACTCATCATGGCATTGGAGAGGCAGTTTGCCACGACGAAGCCACAACAAACTGGAGGCATCTTGCCAAACAGGCTGAGGTTGTTCATGTTGTTGAAAGTGGCTGGGCTGCCGAGAGGATGAAGGCCACTGAATCCAGGTGAGTACTCAGGCAATGCGTGTCTGGTATAGTGAGGAAATAGAGTGCTGTATGGATACATGTACTGACACAGGAGGTGGCCTCTCGCTGAATACATCGGGTAGGAGACTAAACCCTGGGCATGGCTAGAATGCCCATTCATGGGCAGAGGGAGTTTGTTGGAAGCTGAGGTTGTCGAACTAGGAGAAAGAATGTGAGGGGTTTGTTGAATTACAGAAATCTCAAACCCTAAACCACGCCCCGCCAATCCCCTCTCTCACAGAAAAACTAACAGATTGTCCACACGGAACTGTCAGATTGAACATCAAACCCTAAACCCCGCCCCCCCCCCCCCCCGCCGAATCCCCTCCACCTCACAAAAACTAACTGATTGACCACACAGAAACGTCGGATTGAACATCAATCCCCTCCCTCACACAAAAACTAACTGATCGTCCACAGGGAAACGTCAGATTGAACATCAATCCACAACCCCCCCTTCCCCTATCTCCCCCACACAAAAACAGTAGAAGTGATTTGGACATTTCATTTATTCTCTTTGGTTAATGTGTTGGGCAGTTGTTGGGATATAATTTTACTGCTACAGATTTTTCTGCCCCACCCTGGTGGATTTTCCGTTCATGGGAGTTATATGATTTTTCCATCTGTGTTCCAGCAAGTTGGGCACACTATGAAATGTACACCCTTCTGTTGTATCACAGCCTGAACATTGATCCTATCACTGCTCAACTGTACCCCTGTTTTCTCTCCTCTTCCAGAACAGACTCGATGGGCTGAATGGCTTAATTCTGCTGTTTACAGTCTGTGCAAACATCTCGGGCGCCTGTATATAGTTGGGGTGCCCAAGACTTCTGCACACAGTACTGTGTTTGTCAATGTGCACTGAGAGCGTGCTTTTAAATCCGGCGGGAGCAAAGGGATGTTGGGAATTTTGCGTGTGGAATACCGCCGTAGGGGTGCGGGGACAGGTGGCAGAGATGGTGTGTCTGGCGGGGGTACCGACACACCCGGCCCTGAGACACCAGGCAAGGTCATTTGATTCCAAACAATTGGTTTACCGATCATTCCAGAATGTCTCTCTGATGCTTCCCACTCCCACCCTTTTCCCAACCATGATTCCCCTCTCCCTGCCCCCCCTTCCCACTCTCAGTCCACAATGGAGACTCACATCAGAATCAGGTTTATCGTCACTCATATATGTCATGAAACTTGTTTTATTTTGTGTGGCTACAGTGCAGTACAATATGTAAAATTACTGCAGTGTTCTGCAAATTTTTAACCTCCCTCGCTCTGTGTGTGTGTGTCTCTCTCTCATACACACACACATAATGTACACCTTGTGTGTTGTCAGATCTGTTGTTCTCCATATGAGAAACTGTGTCTGATTCCTCGTCCCAACTTTTTGACTGAATAGATGCCGAATGATTAATGGCAGGAGAATGTCAGGTTTTCATGAGATCCTGTCTGCCACCATTGTCCATCTTGAATGCTGGTCTGCTGCAGTGTTCCTGGCTGTTTTAAACAGTTTGTTCCCTGCAATTTCTTTTTCATTCCCTTTCATGTCACTTGTGTTTGAATTTCTTTCCTTGCACAGACTGATCCAAGTTGGTCTCATTTTCTTTGGTGATAAATGAGGATCAGATTTGATTAATTTTTTTAAAAAGCAATCCGTGTGTTCAGATCCTTCCCTCACCTCTCCCGCTCTCATCCCTGGATGACGGAACTGCTGGGTTTGTGGCCAAGTTTGTGGACGATACAAAGATGGGTAGTGGGGGCCGGTGGTGTTGAGGAAGCAGGGAGGACTTGGACAGATTAGGAGAACGGACAAAGAAGTGACAGATGGAATGCAGTGTCGGGAAGTGTACAGACATGCACTTTGGTAGAAGGAGTAAAGGCATGGGCTATTTTCGAAACGGAGAAAATTTAAAAAACCCGCTGTACAGAGGGACTTGGGGGTTCTCGCACAGGATTACCTAAAGGATAAGTTGCTGGATACGTCATCGGGGAGGAAGGCAAATATGATGTCGGCATTCATCTCGAGAGGACTAGAATACGAAAGCAAGGATGTGATGATGAGGCTTTATAGGGCACTGGTGAGGCCTCACTTGGAGTATTGTGAGCAATTTTGGGAGCTTTATCTGAGCAAGGATGTGCTGATATTAGAGAGGAGGTTCACGGGGATGATCCCAGGGATGGAAGGGTTAACGTGTGAGAAGCATTGGAATGCTCTGCTCTGGGCCTGTACTCGCCAGAGTTGAGACGGGAGGATCTGACTGAAACCCGTCAGATAGTGAAAGGCCTCGACAGAGTGAACATGGTGGGCACAGCCGCAGAAGAGAAGGTCCTCCCTTTAGAACAGAGATGAAAAGGAATTTCTTTTGGCAGAGGGTGATGAATCTATGGAATTTATTTCACAGAATCACAGTCCTTGACCATGATTGTTCTTGGCATACTTTTCCTCAGAAGTAATTTGCCACTGCCGCCTTCCGGGTGGCGGGTGGAGATACGTCCCTACCAAAGGAGGTGTAAGGCACTCCTTCCCTCCACTAGCCTGCAGGTCACCCTTGGGCAGGGTGTAGCACCTGCTTAGCCCCCCCCCCCACACCCTCCCAGATCTAGGTCACATGAAGCCACAGGAGCAGGTGGTGGATGGTCATATGAGCAGCCGGTGCAGATCACAAGTCCTGGTTATGCGACCACTGACGCCAGGCAGATAATCTCTGAAGAGTATTGATAATGGCTGAGGTCACCAGTCTTGTAAATAGCAAGGGTGTCAAAAGATACAAGAAGGAGGCAGGGGAATGGGGTTGAGGGGAATAATACATTTTGAGGAGAGATTGAGTTGCCTGGGACTGGGACGGGAGTTCAGAAGAATGAGAAGAGATCTTATAGAAACATATAAAATTATGAAAGGGATAGATAAGGTAGAGGCCGGAAAGTTGTTTCCACTGATAGGTGAGACTAGAACTAGGGGACATGGCCTCAAGATCCAGGAGAGTAGATTTAGGACAGAGATGAGGAGAAACTGCTTTTCTCAGAGGGTGGTGAATCTGTGGAAATCTCTGCCCAATGAAGCAGTGGAAGCTACCCCAGTAAATATACTGAAGACAAGGTTGGATCGATTTTTGCAGAGCAGGGGAATTAAGGGTTATGGGGAAAAGTCAGGTTCGTGGAGATGAGTCCATGGCCAGATCAACCATGATCTTATTGAATGGTGGAGCAGGGTCGACTGGCCAGATGGCCTACTCCTGCTCCTGTTTCTTGGGTTCATATCAGCCTCGATGGAATGGTGGAGGAGATTTGAATTTAATTTGCTTCTATTTAAATCTTGCATCCATCCCACAACGTGAGGGAGTAAAAATCTTTGACTCTTATCGCAGTGTACAGACATGTGAATTTAAAAGTCTAATAGTTTGAAGAAGTTTGGTTCTTAAGGTTGTCAAGCCGAGGAGTGGTAATGGGGACAAGCTCCCACTACCTAAAGGTGCTCCTTACGGCATATGACTCAAATAGCCTCTGACAACCAAGTTCAACTCCTGGCCTTCTCGTGTGGTTTAGCCTCTAAGCCCAGCGGAACTGTTTGTACTGACAGGAGAAGGGGCGAAGGCGGGTCCTACTGCCTTAAAACCAGTGCTTCAGGTAGATCGAGCTCATCAGCCTGGGAAGACAGTCCGTCTAAGAGGGGGAAAACTCTGCTTTCAAACCTCGGCTGCCTTGTGGCCATACCCACTCATGGGAAAGGCTTCGAGAGTAAATCCTGAGGACAGATCGGGAGCTGGAGTCCCTAAGGCAATCCGACACTGCCTTCAACCTCATTCTGGCAACTCCTGCGATGACACCGGTGCCAAGTTGTATCGGCCCTTGCCCTTCCCTTGGACAACGTTGGTGTCGTGGAGAGGGAAGACTTGCTGCATGGGCAACTGCCGGTCTTCCATAAAACCTTGCCCAGGCCTGCGCCCTGGAAACCTTCCAGGCGTGGATCCATAGTCTCGTGAGACTAACGGATGCCAGCACCAGTTCGAAGAAAGAAGCTGTCCCGTAGCCTATTGATCTTGGCTTTAATGCTGTGGTAGTGAAGCAGCAGAAACAGTTTATGGTTGGGTGGGGGGTGACTGGTGTCCCCGATGATCTTCCTTTCTGCACCTGCTGCTGTAAATGTCCTCAATGGAGGGAAGTTCACATCCACAGATGTGCTGGGCTGTCCGTACTACTCTCTGCAGTGACCAGCAATCAAGGTTGGTGCAGTTCCCGTACCAGGCAGTGATACAGCTAGTCAGGATGCTCTCAATGGTGCCCCTGCAGAAGGTCTTGAGGATTTGGGGACTCGTGCCGAACCTCTTCAGTCGCCTGAGGTGGAAGAGACGCTGTTGTGCCTTTTTTTTTGCCACATAGCCGGTGTGTACAATCCAGGTGAGATCTTTGGTGATGTGTATACCGAGGAACGTGAAACTACTCACCCTCCCAACTGCAGTCCCAAATGGCCTGATTCTGTTCCTACATCTGTGGTCTTGCATCATAAAGGTGTTTTTCTCCCCCTAGGAAGGAGATCTCAGACACTGTGGCTAAATACATTTTGTTTCTCTCTTTATTGCTCAGTCTGGACACCATGAACGAAGATTCATTGACTGGCACCTCTTCACTGTACTCCAGCACCTTCGTCCGAGTAATCTCTGTCAACGTAGAAATGCAGTACACGAGAGACGTTGCTGTAAAATGCAACCCCAGGATCACACCCCATAAGAACGACTGGATTGGAATTTTCAAGGTAAGAGCCTCCCTCCCCACCCGGCAAATACAAAATAGTAATTGGTTTATCGATTTAGAGACACAGCACGAGATAGCCCTTCGAGCAGCCCCCACCGATTGTAAACCCACACAAACTGCTGGAGGAACTGCAGCACATCAGGCAGCACCCATGGAAAGGAGTAAAACGGGTGATGCTTTGGGCGGAGAGTCGTCTTCAGGACTGAGAAGGAAGGGGGGGGGGCGATGCCTGAATAAAATGGTGGGGGGGAGGCTAGGTGAAGCCAGGTGGGTGGGAAGGGTCAAGGGGGCTGCAGAAGGAAGAGTCTGACTGGAGGTGGAGAGTGGACCATTGGAGAAAGGGAAGGCAGCTGAGAAGAAGTGAAAGGTCAGAGCCAGGAATGGGCGGGGGGGGAAGGTCAGAGCCGGGAATGGGCGGGGGGGTGAAAGGTCAGAGCCGGAAATGGGCGGGGGCGGGGGGGTGAAAGGTCAGAGCCGGGAATGGGCGGGGGGGGGGAAGGTCAGAGCCGGGAATGGGGGGGGCGGTGAAAGGTCAGAGCTGGGAATGGGCGGGGGGGGGGGGGAGGGAATTTTGTTCACTGGAAGGAGAAATCAATGTTCATACCATCAGGTTGGAGGCTACCCAGATGGAATATGAGTGTTGGGGCTCCCCCACCCTGAGGGTGGCCTCATCTTGGCACGAGAGGAGGCCATGGATCGACATGCGGGAATGGGAATTAACTTATTAACCTACCCGTCTTTGTTCTGTGTGAGGGACCCGGAGCACCAGGGGGAAAGCCACGAGCACACAGGAAGACCACACAAACGTGCTGACTGAGGATACGGGATTTTAACACCAATCCCAATGCCCTGAGCTGTAATAGCCTCACGTGAACCACTAGGCTACCGTGGAGTCCCACCCCTTACTATTGTCACATGTACTGAGGGTCATGTGGGTGGCAGGATGGAGATGAATCTCTACCAAAGGAGGTGTGAGGCGCAGCTTCCCTCTGCTGGCCTGCTGGTCACCCCTGGGCAAGGTGTAGCACCTGCGTAGCCCCCACTCCCCGATCAGGGTCACATGAAAGCATGGGAGCAGGTGGTGGATGGTCGTATGAGCAGCCGGTGCAGATCACAAGTTCTGATTATGTGACTGCTGACGCCAGCGGACAATCTCAGAAGAGTATTGATAATGTGGCTGGGGTGAGGTCACCTGTCTTGTAAAGACACTGGCCAGAAGAAGGCAATGGCAAACCACTTCTGTAGAAGAATTTGCCGAGAACAATCATGGTCGTGGAAAGACCATGATCGCCCACGTCATGCAACACGGCGCATGATGATGTCAGGCGACGTGGCCCATAACGAATGAACTAAGAGACAGTGAAAATACTTGCTTTGTGTGCCCTCCGCAGAGATTATTTCATTCCAACACGACATTTGAGGGAAGACAATAACGGAATACAGAATATATTACAGTTACTCAGAAAGTGCAACGCCAGCGGATAATAAAGTGAACAGTTACAATGAGGTACATTGTGAGGTTAAGAGTCTATGTTATCCTGTTAGGGGATCGTTCAGTAGTCCTATAACAGCAGATTAAAAACTGACCTGGAACCACGTGGCACTTTATCCATCTGTCTGATGGGCGGGGAGAGGATGAAATAATCTAGATTGACTAGTTTTGTCTTTTTTTACAAATGCTGCTTAACTACAGTACAGTGCAAAAATCATAGGTATATATATATATGTACTGTATATAGGTAGGGTGCCCAAGACTTTTGCACAGTACTGTATTTGTCAATGTGGAGCGGAGAGTGAGTTTGTAAATCCGATGGGAGGAAAGGACGTTGGGAATGGCGAGGACGGAGCACTGTGGGAGGGGTGTGGGACAGGTGGCAGAGAAGGAGTGCCAGAGGCAGGTGCAAACACACCCAGCCCTGAGAGACCAGGCAAGGTCATTTGATTCCAAACAATTGGTTTATTGATCATTACAGAATGTCCCTCTGGTGCTTCCTGCTCCCTCCCCTCTCCCTTTCCCTTTTCCCAACCATGATTCCCCTCTCCCTGCCCCCTTCTACTCTCAGTCCACAATAGACACCCACATCAGAATCAGGTTTATTGTCACTCACATATGTCGTGAAATTTTATTCTTCATGGCAGCAGTACAGAATTGAGAGCTACAGAGTAGGAGTTTGAAGAGATTTGGTATGTCAACAAATGCACTTGAAAACTTCCGTGGTGAGCATTCTGACACTGTCAGATATGGGGGTGGGGGGAGGTGGGGGCTACTGCATAGGACCGAAAGAAGCTGCAGAGGGTGGTAAATCTAGTCAGCTCCATCTTGGGTATTAGTCTACAAAGTACCCAGGGCATCTTCAAGGAGCGGTGTCTCAGAAAGACAGCGTCCATTATTAAGGATCTCCAGCACCCAGGGCATGCCCTTTTCTCACTGTTACAGTCAGGTAGGACGGACAGAAGCCTGACAGCACACACTCAGCGATTCAGGAACAGCTTCTTTCTCTGCCATCCGATTCCCAAATGGACATTGAACCCTTGGACACTACCTCGCTTTTTTAATCTATATTATTTCTGTTTCTGCACAATTTTGTATCTATTCAACATGCATATACTGTAATTGATTTACTTATTTATTTTTCTTTTTTTCTTCTTCATTACGTGTTGCGTTGAACGGTCGCTGCTAATTGGACAAATTACACGACACACGTCGGTGATAATAAACCTGATTCTGTGTGATACATAAATTTACTACAGTACGGTGTAAAAGTCTTGGGCACCCCACTATATACCTGAGCCTTTTGCACAGTGCTTTATGTCTTGTAGTTTTGTGATCTGCCTGCACAGTTCTTTGGCTTTTAGCTATCCTTCCGTTTTGCCGCAGGTTGGACGGAGTACAGCTGGAGATTACCGCACGTTTGTTTGGGCTCCTCTCCCGAAGGAGGTCGGTCAGGTGGAACGCCAGCAGCAAGTAACGTTCGAAGGTAAGGGGAGTTTGAAAGCTTCCGATGCACCCAGCTTGCTCGTAGAGTGTTGCCCAAAAGAGGGACCTTAGATGCTGCAAGTCGATTCAGTTCCTCAGTGAAGTTACTGATTGGTTCTCGGAACGCAGGAGAAGTCCACGATTGGTTAATGTCAAGTGTAAAGGAGAACAAAATAAATGTTACTCCAGATCTGATACAGGACAAAAAAAAAACACAAGATAACCAACACAATAAGATAAAGAACACTGTAATTTAAAAAAAACGGAATAAATATAAAAACATAAGATAGCTTATATACACAGATTTCAAAATGGACATTCAACCCATGAACTCATTACTTTTTTTTGTAAATTTTCTGTTTTTTGCACTACTTGTTTAAATTTATCTATTTAATATACTGTACATATACTTGCTGTAATTCACTTGTTATTGCATTGTGCCGCTCCCGCAAAGTTAACAAATTCCATGACGTATGCCAGCGATGTTAAACCTGATCCTGATACAAAATTTAAAGAGTGCAAAATGAGAGCAAAAAGAGCAGCGAGGTGTTGTTCATGGGTTCAGTGTCCATTCAGAAATCTGATGGTAGAGGGAAGAAGCTGTTCCTGAATCATTGGATGTGTGTCTCCAGGCTCCTGTACCTCCTCCCTGATGGTGGAGGGGAAGAAACTGTTCCTAAATCGCTGAGTGTGTGCCTTCGGGCTCCTGTACCTCCCCCCTGATGGCAGAGGGGAAGAAACTGTTCCTGAATCACTGAGTGTGTGTCTTCAGGCTCCTGTACCTCCTCCCTGATGGTAGCAATGAGAAGAGGGCATGTCCTGGGTGATGGGGGGGTCCTTATTAATGGATGCTGTCTTTCTGAGGCATCACCTTTTGAAGATGTCCTTGATGCTGAGGGGGAGGGGGGTGGGCTATTTCCTGTGTTGGAGCTGCCTGTGTTTGCAACCATCCGCAGTTGTTTCCAATCCTGTGCAGTGGCCCCTCCATACCAGACCAGTGATGCAGCCGGTTAGAATGCTCTCCATTAGAAGTAGAGCTACTAGGACTTGATGTTTCAATTCTTTATGGTAAGTTGGCACTCTCGATGCTGGCAGTGGGCTTGGAGTGGTGACAAGGGGGGAGGGTAGGTACGTCATCGGGGTCATCAGGTGGGCACTCTCCTTTGACGTTTCGTTGATAAGCCCACGACGTCTCCAGAGGGCTCAACGGTGCTACCTGGTGTCCCAGATACACCCCCCTCAGTTCCATACCCTCCTGTCTTCATCTTGCAGCCCAGTTGTCTTTCCTTTTAATCCAAATCCAGTTGCTGCTTTCTTCTGCTGCATTTGACAAGGACTTGATTGCTTGTTGGAGGGAGTGACCCCTCACCCCCATCTTCTTCAATAGACTGGTCGTAGATGTGGCAACGAATCCCCTGCATCCCACTTCTGCAGGGAAAATCTTGGTCTTCCAGCCATTCTGGGCAGCTTCAGTTGCCAGTTCGGAGTACTTGGTCTTTTCCCTCTCATAAGCTTCTTCGACACCATCTTCCCATGGTACTGTCAATTCCACAACATATGCCAGCTTGGCTGTTGTGGACCACAGGACCATGTCTGGCCCGAGTGCTGTAGCCGCAATGTCTGGGGGAAACACAAGCTTTTTTTCCAAGTTCATGTCCATTTTCCAATCCCGAGCAACCTGCAGCATGCTTACATCTTTCGATGTTATATGGTGCTCTGGAGGTTGGCCTGCTGGTACAAATCGTGTGATGTGGACATTTACTGCCGATGTTTGTGGGAGAGCATTTGTGGTGATTCGCCTCTATTCCAAGATTGATGCCAGCTGTCTGAGAACTTGGTTATGCCGCCAAGTGTACCGCCCCTGGGTGAGGCTCGTGGTGCATCCTGTTAAAATGTACCTTAGTGATCCAGGTGCTTGACAAAGAGAGCAAGCGGGGTCTTCTCCCCACCACTGGTTCAGGTTCTGGGGTGTGGGTAGGAGGTCATAAGTGGCTCTGGTGACAAAACTTAGCCGGGATCCCTCCATTTCCCAGATGTCACGCCAGCTAAGTTTCCTCTTTTCCAGGCTCTCCCAATTAGTCCAGTGGCCCTGCTTGGTCATTGAGAGGGCTCTGGCGTGTCGCTCTGCCTCCTCCTGTCTTCTCAACTCCTCCACCATGAGCCGTCCCTTTTGCACTGGTGTTGCCCTGTGCCATTGAGGAGCCTTTGGGACAAGCCCGAGCCCGGCTCTCCCATGTTGGACTTGGCCACCCACATCTCTGAAGTGAAGAGCAGACTTAGCACTCTGAACGGCTTCAGATGGAGTCCACTTCCTCTCCGTTGCCACACAGGGGGCCACTGTTCGAATAACAGTATCTTCAGATTCAGTGAGTGCATTTGAATTCTTCCACAAGACTTGCAATTGGTGATTCCAATTTGCCGTTCCCTCACAGTCCAACAAGACCACCTTGCCAGATTGGGGAGAGGCTCAGGAGTAAACCCAGAGGGAAAATTCTGAAGCTGGAGTCCCTACATTGAGTTCAGCACTAACTGGAAACTCCTCTGACATTGCCGGTGCCAAACTGTCGATCTCTGCCATTCCTTTGCATTTGTCAGCTGCATGGAGAGAGCTAGCCTGCTGTGTGGGCAAAAACTTGCTCTCCGTGTTGTACTTCCCTGGCTTGCACATCATGTAGACAGCTCGGACACAACATCCATGGTCCATTCTGACCAATGGAGGACCTCCAGGTCTAGCTCATTAACAGACTCCTTCAGCGGACTGGAGGACAGTCTCCATATGAAAGACCGGAAGAACTTAAAACATTGGAGCAGCCTATCGAGTCTGCTTTGCCCTTTCATCACGGCTGATCCATTTCCCTCTCAAACCCATTTTCCCTTTAACCTCTGACGCCCTATCTAATCATTTGGTGATGCATTGCCTGAGCTGCCTATTCAAACATCCAATATCAGTCCATCCTTTCTGAGATAAGGGGCCCAAAAGTGCACACAAGACTCCAGGTGAGGCCTCACTACTGCCTTATAATGCCTCAGCATTACATCCTTACATGCAGAAAGACTGGAATCCTCTCTCTCTCTCTCTTACTCACGCTGACACCAAGCTGTCTGGCCAGGGCAAACATCTGCCAGCAGGTTTGGTTGCTAACTTGAAAGCCAGCTCACGTTCCCAACCTCCGAACCAAAGCCCTGCTTGGGCTGAAGGCTAAAGCAGTGAAAAGACCCATTGGCGTGACCCTCAGACGTTCCTTCAACGATATCCCTGCAGCTGAGGACAGGAGTCCTTTAATAGAACATACAACAGTATAGTACAGGAACAGGCCCTTTGGCCCTCAATGTTGTGCCAGACCAATTAAATTAGTAATCAAATAGCTAACTAAGCTCATCTCTCCTGCCTACACAATGTCCATATCCTCCCATCTTCCTCACATTCTTGTGCCTATCTAAACATCTCTTAAAAATCTCTATTG